>NC_049214.1:18975696-19199358 GCF_013347855.1 Anguilla anguilla | reverse complement strand
GGAGTACGCGACCGAGTTGCTCATTAGCTGCACAGAGTGACTTGGCCCGGCCCGTTCTGTGCCAGCTGTTCCTGGATGGCGTGAAGGACTCCCTCCATGGTGGCCTGGTCTACTCGGGCTTATTGGGTCATCTGACCTTGGAGCCCTGATGACAACGGCCCTCCAGTGGGAGGCTTACCTCCAGGGGCGCGCAGAGATGCCCTCACTTGCCAAGAAGTACGCCCAGCCCTGTCTCCCGCAGGGGTCTCCCCAGCCTGCTCGGCCCGCCGTTCCGCAGGAGCTTCCGCCACCTGCTCCGCCCGTCGTCCCGCAGGGTCCGCCTGCTCCGCCCGTCGTCCCGCAGGGTCCGCCTGCTCCGCCCGTCGTCCCGCAGGGTCCGCCTGCTCCGCCCGTCGTCCCGCAGGGTCCGCCTGCTCCGCCCGTCGTCCCGCAGGGGCCGCCTGCTCCGCCCGTCGTCCCGCAGGGGCCGCCTGCTCCGCCCGTCCCGCAGGGGCCGTCTGCTCCGCCCGTCGTCCCGCAGGGCCGTCTGCTCCGCCCGTCCCGCAGGGGCCGTCTGCTCCGCCCGTCGTCCCGCAGGGGCCGCCTGCTCCGCCCGCTCTGCCCGCAGGGACCGCCTGCTCCGCCCGCTCTGCCCGCAGGGACCGCCTGCTCCGCCCGCTGTGCCCGCAGGGACCGCCTGTTCCGCCTGCTCTGCCCGTTGTTCCGCAGGGGCCGCCTGCTCCGCCCGCTCTGCCCGTTGTTCCGCAGGGGCCGCCCGCTCTGCCCGTTGTTCCGCAGGGCCCGCCGCCGCCTGCTCTGCCCGTTGTTCCGCAGGGGCGACCGCCGCCTGCTCTGCCCGTTGTTCCGCAGGGCCCTCCTCCTGCTCTGCCCAGCGCCCAGGAGGGGCCTCCTCCTGCTCTGCCCAGCGCCCAGGAGGGGCCTCCTCCTGCTCTGCCCAGCGCCCAGGAGAGGCCTCCTGCTCTGACCAGCGCCCAGGAGGGGCCTGCTATGCCCAGCTTCCAGCGGGGGCCGTCTGCCTCGCCCCTTAGTGTTCCCAAATCATCGCTGCCCCGCACCCAGGAGCTTCCCCGGCCCAGGGCCCAGAGACCCTGGCCGTCCAGCAGCCCTGGTGCATTTCCGCGGCCACGCCGTGGAGGGTCTTCCCCCTTGGGGATGGGGCCTGCCCTTTCCCCTAACTGTTCACCTGCCCCCTTATCTGTTTGTCTGCCTGTCTGCATGTCTGCCCTCGTGTTTGTCGGCCAGTATTTTGGCCTGTCTGTCTGTCCCCCAGGTCGTCGGTCTGTCGGCCAATCCGTTTACTCGTCTGTCTGCCTGTCTGTCTGTAAGTCAGTTGGCTTGTTTTTTGTCCTGTCTGCCTGTCTGTCGGTCCTTGTGCCTGTTTTTGAATTCACCCCTCTCCTTTCCTGTCTCCCTGTCCCTCAGTGTCTGTCAGCCTTGCTGTGTGTCTCCCCGTGTGCTTGTCTCTCTGTCTGCCCTTTTGTTAGGTCTCCTGGTCTATTCTCTGTCCGAGTCCTGCCCTCTGTGCCCTGTCAGAGTCCCGTTCCCCTTACTGTCTTAAGCTCCGTGTCTGTGTGTCAGTCTGTTTCATGCCTGTGTCTACCCGAGCCGTGTCTGATTCAGTCCCAATGTCCGTCTGAGTCCGTTCCTCGTCTGTGCCCCCGCCAGTGTCTTGTCTAGTCCCGTCCGGCTTCGGTCCCTGTGCCCGGCCCCGTCCGGCTTCGGTTTCTGTGCCCGGCCCCCGTCTGGCTTCGGTCCCTGTGCCCAGCCCCCGCCCGGCTTCGGTCCCTGTGCCCGGACACCGTCCTGTCCCCAGTCTGGACCCCGTCCCATCCTGTCTCCAGTCTGGACCCCGTCCCGTCCTGTCTCCAGTCTGGACCCCGTCCCGTCCTGTCTCCAGTCCAGACCCCAGTCCCGAGTCCGGTCTCATTTTGTCCCGAGTCCCGTTCCTGTCTTGTCCAGTCCTGAGCCCTGTCTGTCCTGTTCCAGTCCCGAGTCTGCTTCTGTTTCTCGTCTCGTCCCAGTCCCGATCCCGTTCCTGTCCAGTCCCAAGCCCTGTCCTGCCCTGTTCTTGAGTCCTACCCCATCTGAGTTCTGTTCTGTCTCCAGCTCCCACCCTGTTTCACTCCCTCCCCAGATCGGCCTTCTGGGACGTCAGGAGCCGTCCCTTTGGGGGGGGGGGTACTGTCATGGTTCTGTCTTTTTGTTTCTCTTTTTCCTTTTTTGGGCCGCCAAAGATGGCGGTAGTCTTGTTCCTTTTCCCTGCTAATTGGTTCCAATTATTCTATTGTTTTTCAGTTGTGTCTAGTTATCCCTTCCCTCTGTGGTCTGATTGTGCATTGTGCCCTCCTGTGCTTGTTAGGGTCTAGTCTATTTAAGTCTTCTTCCCTGACTCGGGTGTTGGTTCCTTTTGTTTTCGCTTGTGTTTCCTTGTGTCTTGCCTGAGCGTTTGCCCGTGTTTCCTCGTGCCTGTTTTTGTCCACCTGTTTCTGCCCTGCCCGTTTAGCTTCTCTTTGGATTTTCTGTTTTGAGTTTTTGTGATTAAAGTCTGTATTCCCCTTTTGGAGTTCTTGGGTTTTTTTTAAACTCTGCATTTGGGTCCATTCCCTCGCCAATCCGTGACACAAGTAGCCAATCTATCAATTCTAACAATCAAAAGCGGCAGATAGAAACCTAACACAACCTAAAAACACAAAGAACAGTTACCACACAGGGAAAAGTTTAAATCTAACGCGGTATGTAATTAGCAAATGAACGCAGATACTTCAACTCTAGCGGGATGGATTTCGGCAGTTCTACACACATGGACGAATTATGCACTTACTACCTAAACTGCGAGTTAGCAGGACTAATATAGGGTCGCTCCGAGTGTACCTAATTAGCAATTGAAAACCTGAATCGAATAACGCGCTGATTACACGGGTTCACAGTCTGTAATAGTACAATAATCGCAATCGCTAAGCCCAAGTAGCCAATCTATCAATTCTAAGAATCAAAAGCGGCAGATGGAAACCTAACACAACCTAAAAACACAAAGAACAGTTACCACACAGGGAAAAGTTTAAATCTAACGTATGTAATTAGCAAATGAACGCAGATACTTAGCCAACTCTAGTGGGACGGATTTCGGCAGTTCTGCGCACCTGGAAGAATTATACACTTATTAAAAGCAAGTTACCTGTTGCTAAACTGGATTATTATTAATGTTATTGTAAAACCATGACTTTGATGCTTTAATATCTCAACATTAGCAGTGCCAGTGATTATAATTATACAGCTTCAGGTTAAACTCTACATGCTTCTGGCTTTAGCTACGACCATTTCCAGTTTTTATCCAAATATAAATACAGATAATTTTGTTGGTTGAACAAATGCAGATACAAATGCAAATAGTGGCATCTCCTTCCACCCCTAATAGAATATGAAAGAAAGAGATAAAGAAGGAAAGATGGAAGAGAGGTAAAAATAGAAGGAAAGGCAGAAGAGAGGGTGCCATGTGAATGGGAGTCATGTGAGAAATTAGCAAGGGAGTGATTATCTTCTCAAAGAGAGAGAGAAAAGAGGAGAGAGGCGTTATGAGGCATACTACTGTTCTATAATGTGTGGGAGAGTGAGGAACAGCACAGTAAGTATACACCATATTTCAAACACAAAAATCCAAATGAGTTTTAAAATTTTGCCAAGTAGCAATGGGTTCAGCAAATAAATATCATCACCCTTTTACTCATTCGAATGAACCTGTTCGATCATGGCTTTGGCTTCATCAGTACCCATGTATGAAGTGATCTAATATATCATCTGTGTTTTTTTGCCTCATAACTCAATAATTAATTGTTAAATCAAGCCCAAAAGTATTACTAATGGTTCAAACCCAAATTTAACAAAACCATAATGTTATGAAGACAAATGTGTGTATACCTATGCATGTGTGTGTATGCATGTATGTGGGGTTATTCTGTGCGTGTGTGCATAAGTGTGTGCATGCGTGCACGTGTGCACATGTGGGAGTGTGTGTCCTTCTATGGTTTCCATTTGTCACTAATGTGTCATTATCTGTGCGTATCTGTTGTGGAGCAGATTAAAAAAAAACACTGATGGTTGACTCATGAAATCTGGTATAAAGTGTCATTTTTCCCATCTCCCTCCCTCCCTTTCTCCTGCCCTCTATCACTCTCCTTCTTCCTTGCCTTTCCATTCATTCCCCCGTGACTCATCTTCTCATCACTGTACCCCCTTATTCTAATTATTCTCTCCTTAATTTAGTTCAGTAATTATTTGCATGGAGAGAGAAAAGGAGGGAGAGAAAGGCAGAGATAGAGGGAGAGGGAGAGAAAGAGACTTTACTTTAAAAAGTCTCTCTATTCAATTGTTGAAGAGCATAACAGGGATTACCAAGAGAGTTAAAAAAATAAATAAATTAAAAAAAGAAAAGATGAAAATACCATCAAAATAACTGTAAAATAAAGAAAATACATTTAGAGAAATTAGATAAATTTAATATGGCATTGTTTCTCCATAAAGCTTATGACACATTTTCCTCTTTATTATCCTGCCTGCTTGTATCTAAATTGTTCAAATAGTCTTTTATTTTGTGGAATGTATGCTCAACCTTCAGGCTAGACACTAAGACTGAACCGTATTTGTAGTTAAGCACCCATCTTGGTGATCTCTTTGTGAAATATAAATAGTCAGGCTGGCAAATCCTTAAAAGAAATTGATTGGCATACATGCAATTATTTTGCTCTCTTTCCTGCAAAAAGATGGGGCAAGAGTGATATAAGCAGAGTGAGACCGGCATCCAATGTGAAAGAAAGACAGAGAGAAAGTGACGTGCAGAGTGAAATAGTGAGACAGGGAGACAGATAAAGAGGGACATACAGACAGAAACAAAACAAAAACAGAATAAGAAAGACAGAGTGAAGGAACTGCATGCTATATGAGTTGTGATGTAATGTAAAATCTGACAGTAGGATGCATCATGTTAATGTTATTCATTGGTATAACAGGTCCCAATGCACACAGGTCCCATGCTGTTTCCATATTTTCACTACATCTACATTGCAACTGGTCCCTCCCATACAGAAAAATGATATATGGAAATACATGGGAACGGCATGTATTTTAATACATGTACTTATGTGTGTATTATACTTTGATGTGTTGATTACACATATATTTTACATGATATCATATATTTACATTTCAAATATATTGGGACCAATTTACTCCATCAGTCTACCCTGATCTATTTACCATTATCAATCTACCCTGATCAATTTACACCCCATCAATCTACCCTTTTCAACTTACCACTATCAATTTTCAATTTGAGACTGTCAATGAACAAAAACAAAATAGTTGCAAAGCCAAACGTAGATGGAGAAACACAAAACTGCAAGTTCACTACGATATATTCCGAGAGCATTTAACCAAATATATCAAGGCCATCAGAGAGGCCAGGCAGGCTCATTTCTCTGAATTCATTAACAAAAATCAAAACAATTCAAAAGTACTTTTTCCACTATTGATAGCCTGGTTAATCCCGCTCCCCCAAGCCCCTGTGATTTTTTCTCGAATACTGAATGTAACAAATTTTCTGCCTATTTCAGAGATAAGATCACCACCATTAGAATGAATATCAGCCGAACAAGGTTGGATAATAACATTTTAGAATGTACTGCTGCACGCTGTAAACACACTTTAGATCATTTCATTCTGCTGGATGCAGACATTCTTAGAAAAGTGGCATCTGGATTGAAACCCTCTACTTGCTCTCTTGACCCCATCCCCACCATCTCTTTAAAAAATGTTTTTAACTGTTTATTCAAGGAATTATTAGATTTAGTCAATCACTCCCTGTTTACAGGCATGTTTCCTGAGGCACTCAAAACTGCCATAGTTAAAGCACTTCTCAAAAAAAGTAATATGGATTGTTTGGTTCTTAGTAACTACCGGCCCATATCCAACCTCCCTTTTTTAAAGTAAGATTTTAGTAAAATTGGTTTTTAATCAACCAAATGAATTCATTTGCAATAACAATGTGCTTGAGATGTTACAGTCTGGTTTTAGGGCAAACCACAGCACAGGCACTGCCCTAGTCAAGGTAGTAAATGATCTTAGAATGAACACCGATGCCAAAAAGCTTTTCTCAGCGCTGCCTTTGATACAGTTGATCATAATGTCCTTCTGGACAGATTTGAGAACTGTGTTGGCCTGTCCACCAGAGTTCTCCAATGGTTCCGATTTTATTTGACTGGTCGAGATTTCTTTGTGGCATTGGGTGATCATTCCTCAGGAAATGTAGACATAACATGTGGTGTTCCCCAAGGCTCCATCTTGGGCCCTATTCTCTTCAGCCTGTACATGTTACCACTTGGCTGTGTCATCAGAAATCACAAAATTGATTTTCATAGTTATGCTGATGACACCCAGTTATATATCTCTGTATTCCCAGATGATTTTAGCCCCATTGGCACCTTAGTGAAGTGTATTTCTGACATAAATGTATGGATGTCAGAAAATTTCCTCCAGTTGAACGAAGATAAAACTGAGATTTTAGTCATTGGGGAAAAGGCCCAGAGAGAGAAATTGTCAGTAAAATTACAATCACTAAATTTGGAGGCCCACATCAGAAATGTCACAAAATTATCTTTTTACCATTTAAGGAATATTGCTAAAGTTTGACCGTTTCTCTCTCAGGCTGATACTGAAAAGATAATGCATGGTTTTATTACTAACAAGCTTGATTACTGTAATGCTCTCCTGTCTGGTCTTCCAAAAAAAGCAATTGGTCAGTTACAACGTGTGCTGACAAAGACCAGACGGAGAGCACACATTACACTCATTTAAAAGTCCCTGCATTGGTTGCCTGTTAGTTTTAGAATCAATTTTAAAGATCCTTTTATTGGTTTTTAAATCACTAAATGGCAATGCACCTCCCTATTTATCTGAAATGCTTTTTAGGTATGTGCCCACCAGAACCCTGATCCTCTAGTCTCTTAACTGTTCCAAATGCTAGAACAAAAAGGCATGGAGAAGCAGCTTTTAGCTATTATGGTCCTAGCCTTTGGAACAGCCTGCCGGAGGATGTACGGGTTTCTGAATCTGGGGCCATTTTTAAAGGAAATCTTAAGACACACCTTTTTGGCATTGCTTTTACCTGAGTTTTTGCATTGCTTTCATTTATTTTATTTTATTATTAGGGGTCCAAGCAGCGAAGCTGGTGGAACCCTATTGTATTTGTTAGAATTATTAGGGGGCAAGCACCGAAGGTGCAGGGCACCTATTGTAATCGTTAGTATTAGGGGCCAAGCACCGAAGGTGCAGGGCACCTATTGTAATCGTTAGTATTATTATTTCTGCAATGCGAGTCTATGGCAGCCCATAGAACCCATTGGTAACTTTTTATGAAATTTGGCACATTGATCAAGGATAGGCCAATGTATCCAGGCATCGAATTTGGGGTCAATCCATCGAACTCTGTAGCGCCACCAACAGGCCAAACTTCAAGGTACATTTTTGCTTATAACTTTTGAACCGTTTGTCCTAGAGTTGTGCGGATTGTTTCCGCTGAATCCTTGGGTCATGCTGATTCCAATGCACCCATTGCCGTTAAAACGCGTCATAATAGATTTTCCACCATTTTGAATTATCGAAAAACCTACTTTTGTGAACTAGTCTTAGGGCGTTGATCCTATCACCACCAAATTCAGCACGTATGATCTACAGATGGTACTGACCAAAATTTATTCACAGAATTTTGATAAAGCTATTTATATGGCCACAATGAGCCAATGAAAATTGAGGAGGGCGTGGCTTGTAACATGAAGGTGTGGAAATTCTGACCGCTTTCTCCAAACATTATGAAACTTGGTAGACACATCGGCAGACATGAGAGGAGGCGAAGCCTCCATTTTCGGCCCAATCAGGCAAAGTGGTGGCGCTAGAGAGCTCATTTTCTGTTTAGGCATAACCGCAAGGCCGATGTTTTCGAACCTCGGCACACATGTATTGGGGCACTCCAAATGGACAGGGAGCAAATATGAAGCCGATTGGCCAAAAGGTGGCGCTGTCATGAGCGAAAAGGTGTTTTTCTTAGATAAACTTGATCAAGCGTATCTCCGGCCCCATTTGAGCTACAGTCATGAAATTTTGCACATATGTGCAACTCGTCAAGGGTAACAAGTTTCCAATTAGGACCCATAAGCCCCGCCCATTAGATCTTCTGCAAATTAGACATTTTGTGTCCTAGAGCTGTGATCTTCCACAAATTAAACTTTTTTGACAAACGCTTCAATTGCTTTCTGCCATGGAAGTCTACGGCGGCCCGTATAACCGACTGGTCTGTTTTCACAAAACTTTGCAGAATGGTTGTTCCGTTCTCCCTGCGATGGACTGGTGTCGTCTTCAGGGGATCTTCCGGTTGCTTGTCGGCCTGGCGCCCGATTCGTGCTTGGCCCCTTCATTGCTGCTCGCAGCTATATATTATTATTATTATTAGGGGTCCAAGCAGCGAAGCTGGTGGAACCCTATTGTATTTGTTAGGATTATTATTAGGGGTCCAAGCAGCGAAGCTGGTGGAACCCTATTGTATTTGTTAGGATTATTAGGGGTCCAAGCAGCGAAGCTGGTGGAACCCTATTGTATCTGTTCGGATTATTATTATTATTATTATTATTAGGGGTCCAAGCAGCGAAGCTGGTGGAACCCTATTGTATCTGTTAGGATTATTATTAGGGGTCCAAGCAGCGAAGCTGGTGGAACCCTATTGTATTTGTTAGGATTATTAGGGGTCCAAGCAGCGAAGATGGTGGAACCCTATTGTTTTTGTTAGGATTATTCTTATTATTTTTCTCCGCTAAAAGTGTCTGAGGCTCAGCAACCATAAGTCCTAGAGCAACCAAATTTGGCAGGTGGGTTCCTATGGCCCCCAACTACTCAGGCACTAAAAATTACCTATGTCGGCCAGATAGTGGCGCTATAACAAAGGGTTATGCGTAAAAGGCCATAACTCCCACACCATAAGTCAACACAAAACTTCATGGATCTATGCATCTGAACGTGCTCTACAACTTTGCCATTGGCACCACCTATGTCCGCCATATTGTTTGCCTGCCATTTTGACTTTTTAGTTGGGGCGTGGAAGTTTTCTCCGCTAAAATGTCTGAGTCTCAGCAACCATAAGTTGCAGACCAACCAAATTTGGTATGTGGGTTCCTATGGCCCCCCACTACTCAGTCACTACAAATCACCTATGTCGGCCAGATGGTGGCGCTATAACAAAGGGTCACACTTTAAAAGGCCATAACTCCTACACCATAAGTCAACACAAAACTTCATTGACCGATGCATCTGAATGTGCTCTACAACTTTGCCATTGGGAGCACCTATGTCCGCTATATTGTTTGCCCGCCATTTGGACTTTTTATTAGTTGGGGTGTGGAAGAGCTGGAGCTCCAAATCCTAAGTGTTACGACATCTAGTAAACTTCTTTATGGCAAGCAACATCCATGGCGACGCAAGTAATCCGACACCGTAGGGTCTAGTTTTTATCAGTGAGGGGAGGGTCTGAACGTCGGGGAAGCAATGGAAGACAGTGCCACCCAGAGTGCATGCTAGGCTACCAAAAGTTTGTTAGTAAAAGCTTTTTGAGAGGATGAATAATTACTTTTCTTTGGCATGGATCCATTTGAAGACAGTATCGGGTGAGTTTGTTTAGTCTTTGAATCTACCATTATGCTGAGAAATAGCTAAACCATTTCATTGATAGGTTCTGAGTTTCTGTGCAAACGCGCAAAAACATGCTGGTATAATGAAACAATGAAGGTAATACATATATAGTCCGCTTCGTTCCGTTGCTACCATAACATAATAGACTATCTTGTGTCTACAGCCGCATTTTCTCGCTGCAATTACTAAAATTGAATATAACAAAAGACGCAATTTATGCTGTACTCTACCAATGTCTAAATAAATAATACGGTACTCTGAGCGTAGGAAGCAGTTAGCATGGATGGTGAGTTGATATTTTTTGCTACTACAAATTTGTTAGTAAAAGCTTTGAGAGGATGAATCATTACTTTTCTTTGGCATGGATCCATTTGAACACAATATCGGGTGAGTTTTTTAGTCTTTAAATCCGTCATTATGCTGAGAGAAATCGTATTCTAAATTTATTCTCTAAATTGACTGTAAGCTTAGGGTTGTAACTAGTTAGCTGTTCGTTCGTAGGTGACTTAGTTAATGCACTCGTCTTAAGTATTGCTTGTATTTTTGCATAGACTGCGTTGTTGCTGTTCTTGTTTGTGTTAATCAGTTTAACCTACAGGGTCCAAGTTGAACTATGCGGTTGTTCCCTGCACTTGGACCGGTACTTCTCTCTAGGGTTTTTGACACACTTGTTCCTGATTATGATTATACACTTTGTTGCACATCGCTCTAGATAAGAGCATCTGCCAAATGCCTGTAATGTAATGTTATGTAATATTCCGTAGCAACAAGATAAACCCAACATTAGCCCTAACATATGCCAATACAGCAGTGAAAACGCTGCTCACTGAATAACGAAATAAACGAGACAATTTTTTAAAAATTATACCATGTCATTCTACAGTCAATATCTGGGACTAAACATTGAATAAATATACAATCTTACCATTGGTTTTACGCGTAGATGTCCCTTTTGCGAATGAGTGGTCATATATTGTCTTGGACAATCCGTTTGTGAAATATACGCGCGTTAGTGACGCCTGGGTCGGCTATCTTCAAAAATAGCTGTGCGTAATACCACACCTGTTTCTTACGGCGTTGTCGCCCTTTTTAGTGCAATTTGGCTTGATTGACAATCATTTATTCAGTACGTGAGAGTATAAGCTTTCTAACGATGTATAACATGTCTGATTTTGCTTTTGGAATAGAGTTTTATAGGTCAGCATAACCAAAATTTTTCTTATCTGCCAATGTACTTTGCGCACAGCACACAGATCGCGAGTTGATATTTCGTCTTTTTTTTTTTTCTCAATGTCGTATTTGTTATTTGAAATGTGTATTTATGTGTTATTATTCTATCTGTCTCTGTGGCGCTCTGAAATGTGCATTCTCTGCTAAGCTGAGCAATGGATTGGAATATGTGTCTGACGTAGTGTTGCACGGTATACCAAAACTTCAGCACTTTCTAGGTGCTTAAAAAAATTAAAAAATTAAAAAAGAAACGGTTCGGTATTAGAATATTCTGACGTTCGGTAGTTTTGAGTCAAATGTAAAAGCCAGGGAAAATTGTCTCCCACCTTACTGATTTAGAGGATGAAAAGTGTAATTTGTCAGAATCTTCGCTAGATGGCAGTAGCAACTAAGGTTGCCAAGTGAGGTGACTTGAGCTTGTGCACTCAGCTCCTTGATACAGCGCAAGCTTTGACTCAGTTCACTTCAGTAGCAATAGGTGTTCCGATTTGGAAATATTTTGTTATAGATAGATGCTGTATTGTTATTAAAATATGCTGTTTTAAAATCTATTTAAAGGTGAAAGTCCTGTTTTAAAGATTATTTTACAACTGTTTAATTTTTGAAATATATTTAACATATTTTTCTATTGTTCAGTGTTGTAACACTATAGGCCTATGCATATTAATATGTTGAAGAGGCTTCAACTTAAAGGTTGTTAATAAACCAGGTTTTTAATAAATAAACTGTGAATTCGAAAATGAGGTCAACCCTTGTGGACATTACGTTTCTGATCTATTAAGGTAATTTCAATATTGTTAGGTATTGAATCAGTATTGCTTCAGTATCGAGTATCGTGATACTAAACCTGTTATCGGTATCAAAGTCAAAATTTTGGTACCATGACAACACTAGTGTGACACTTTTTTTAGTTACAGCATGGAAGCGCTGCAGCTGTACATACACGCCGGGCCACATATGTGTTACGACATCCCATCTAAGTGTTACGACATCCCATCTAAGCGTTACGACATAGTAAAGGCCTTTACGGGAAGCGGCCAGGACACATCCATGGCGACGCAACTGTCATCCGACAGCGTCTCTTAGCACAAAATTGGCCATAAGTCATCAATTTTTTATACAATCATCATGATATATAGTAGATATGTTGGGTGAAGGTATATGATCATGAGGACAAAGCCATTTTAAAATCGCTCCATAGGGGGCACGATGGTGCTATCAGTCCATCCTGATCAAATTACACCATTCTACACTTATACACTAACCCCATGAATCTACTCTGATCAACTTACCCCGAGCAATCTGCCCTTGCCAACTGACCCCATGAATTTACCCTCATAAATCTACCCAGATAATATTGCCCCATCACTCCACCCTGATCTACTTACCCTGATCAACCCACCCTGATGACCTTAACCCCATCAATCTACCCTGATCAATTTACCCTGACCAATTTATTCAAATCAATTTACTAAAGTCAATTTAACTCTTAACCTGAAACACTTCAGTAAAGGTTCTCACCACGGGTGCAGGCTGGGTTTTAGAGTGGCTCAGTCAGTAAAGGCTCTCACCATGAGTGCAGGCTGGGCCCTATAGAGTGGCTCAGTCAGTAAAGGCTCTCACCACGGGCGCAGGCTGGGCCCTCTAGCATGGCTCAGTCAGTAAAGGCTCTCACCACGAGTGCAGGCTGGGCCCTCTAGTATGGCTCAATCAGTAAACGCTCTCACCACGAGTGCAGGCTGGGCTTTATAGAGTGGTTCAGTCAGTAAAGGCTCTCACCACGAGTGCAGGCTAGGCCCTATAAAGTGGCTCAGTCAGTAAAGGCTCTCACCACAAGTGCAGGCTGGGTTTTAGAGTGGCTCAGTCAGTAAAGGCTCTCGCCATGAGTGCAGGCTAGGCCCTATAAAGTGGCTCAGTCAGTAAAGGCTCTCACCACGAGTGCAGGCTGGGTTTTAGAGTGGCTCAGTCAGTAAAGGCTCTCGCCATGAGTGCAGGCTGGGCCCTACAGAGTGGCTCAGTCAGTAAAGGCTCTCACCACAAGTGCAGGCTGGGTTTTAGAGTGGCTCAGTCAGTAAAGGCTCTCGCCATGAGTGCAGGCTAGGCCCTATAAAGTGGCTCAGTCAGTGAAGGCTCTCACCACGAGTGCAGGCTGGGCCCTCTAGCATGGCTTAGTCAGTAAAGGCTCTCACCATGAGTGCAGGCTGGGCCCTATAAAGGCTCTCACCACGAGTGCAGGCTGGGCCCTATAGAGTGGCTCAGTCAGTTGCGAACCACTGTTGTAGAATGTGCTTTCAGAAAGCAGTGCTTGTGGTTTGGTAAGACTGCAGGACTGGCTACAAGACTCTCATTTTAAAATCACTGTCAAAATTGTATTTTCATGAACATCTCATATCATTACAATGTAAAATTAAATTTCAGTTTTTTATTGAAGTTTTGTATTTCTCAACTCAAGGAGTATAAAACAGCATCTCAAGACACAAAAATGAAAGAAGCCTACATATGTGGGTGGCAGTGTTATACAAAAGATCAATTCAATAAGGTTTATGTGACGGTACGGGTAGGGGGGACCCAAACACAGAGGGGAAAAAAACACAAACTCAAAAGGGTAAATTAACAAAGACTTTACTAACACGACAGGCAAACAAGTAGGGAACAGAGAAGGCCAGGAAGGGCAAAAACAAACAAACTCAAAAAAAATCTAAATAAAACAGAAAACAAGAGGAACTCACAAACATGGGCAGGGCAGAACACAGGCAGGTAGAGGACAAGGGCAGGTCAAACAGAGCACAATGGCAGGTCAAACAAAACACAGGCAGGCACAAAATACAAGCAGGTACATACGGTCTTGAAACATAGGAAACAAACACAAGCAGGGCAGAACACGGGAAGGCAGAGCACAAGGGAAGGTCAAACAAAACAGTCAGGCACAAAATACAAGCAGGTACATACGGTCTGAGGAAACGCAAGTTGGGAACAAACAAGCAGGCAGGTACATGGAAGTCAGGGAACAAACACAACTCGGGAACAAACACAAACAGGTAAAAAAAAACGCAGGCAGGTATAAAAGGTCTGAACATTATCGGCAACAAACACAAGGAACCAGCACCCGAGTCAAGGGAACAGAGAACTTAAATAGACAGGGGTAACAAGACACAGGTGAACTCAAAAAGCAATCAAACCAAAAGGAGGGGATAAGACACAGGTGGGAACAATGATGGGATAACGAGACAATTGAAACAATCATACAATTAACAGGAGGGGAGCAGGACACAAAACAGAAGTGCCGCCATCTGGCGGCCCAACAAGGGAAACACAGACAGGAACACAGGACCATGACAGTTTAATTCCAGGGTAGAACACTGCTGTTGTACCATTGAGCAAGGTACTTAACCTGCATTGATTCTTATTATTATTATTAATAATAATAATAATAATAATAATAATAATAATAATAATATAATAATATTATTATTATTATTATTATTATTATTTACACTTACATAGCGCTTTTCTCAAAACGAAGTGCTTTTTAATGGTGATTACCTCATCCACCACCAATGTGTAGCAACCACCTGGCTGATGCACGGCAACTATTTTGTGCCAGAACCGTCACCACACACAGCTGAGCTTTTTTGCCAATTAAACTAGGGGATGATTAGGTGGCAGGCTGTGAAAGCCAGTTTGGGAATTTGGCCAAGACACCAGGGAACCCTGAACCCCTACTCTTTGCAATGAGTGTCATGGGATTTTTAATGACTACAGCGAATCAGGACCTCAGTTTAACATCTCACCTGAAAGATGATGTCTCCTACAGCACAGTGTCCCTATCACTGCACTGGGGGTTTGGGGTTTTATTTGACCAAAGACAAAAATTGCCCCCTACTGGCCCACCACCAACAACTTACTTTTCCCAGGAAATCTCTCATTCCAGTACTAACTAAGCCCACTCTTGCTTAACTTCAGCCATTCCACAGGAACAGCATACATGGTGGTATGTACATATCCAGCTATATGAATGCCAAAAATGCCAAAATTAAAATAAATACATATATAAATGGCTCAATAAATGAATTAATAAATATAAATTTAAGAAAAATGTAAAATGAATGCACACAAAAATAAATAGACAGATAAAACGTGACAAATGGGTATTTCTGTATTTATTTATTTCTGTATTTATTTCTTGATTCAGTATTTCTTTATCCATATAATGGTGTGGCTTTTACATTCAGGCATTACAGTCAACCCCAGAGTTGGAGAGTAGGAGGTTGGCGCATGTAGGCGCAGAGAGAGACGGTCTGTTGCCCTAGGAGGGTAGGAGGGTGTCGTCACTGCTTTCTGGGTAGAGGGGAAAACGGAGATTGTTAACAGAAGTGCAAGAGCAAAGGACAGGTTAGAGTGGCCATCCCAAGTAAGCAGTGTCTAGCTGTGAAACTTTTCAGCTTTTATGGAGTGGAGGCTGAGGAGGGAATGCAGTCCAGCAGGGCTGATTAGGTTTTGGAGGCAGGTGTGGAACTAGGAGGATTCTATTTCCCTTCCCCACAAGTCTAGGTCTAGGGAGGTCAGGTACCACATGTCTCCTAGGCGTTCAGTTCATTTGCTTGAGGAATGGGGTAGGAGTCATAACATAACATAACATAATGATGAAAACAGGCCATTCAGCCTAACAATACTCGCCATTTTCCAAACTAAATTGTACCTAGTGCTCAGATTACCTACAGACTATATAGTATCTAAGCCTAGCCTTGAAAATCCCCAGAGTTTGTGCCTCTACTACGTGACCTGGCAGGCTATTCCACACATTGACTACTCTGCGTGAAAAAATTATTCATAATGTCTGTACGGAATTTACTTTTTGCTATTTTACATTTATATCCCCTCGTTCTACTAACAGAACTCAACTTGAAGAATCCCTTGTGGCTCACTTTGTTGCTCCCCTTAATGAATTTAATTAATTAACCCCCCCCCCCCCAAAAAAAAATCTCCTTTTACTAAGCTTTTATCTTTCATACCAGGAATCAATTTGTTTGTCCTTCTTTGAACCTTTTCTGGAGCCTATACATTGTTAAGAAAAAGTATGTGAACTGTTTGGAATGACCTGGTTTTCTGTATTAATTGCTCATAAAATGTGATCTGATCTTCACCTAAGTCACAAGTATAGACGAACACAATGTGCTTAAGCTAATAACACACAAACAATTATAATCTTTCATGTCTTTATTGAACACACCCATTAAACATTCGCAGTGCTGGTGGAAAAAGTAAGTGAACCCTTGGATTTAATAATTGGTCGAACCTCCTTTGGCAGCAGTAACCTCAAACAAGCACTTCCGGTAGCTGCGGATCAGACCTGCACTACGGTCAGGAGGAATTTTTGGTCTGGGCTTTGACTGGGCCACTCCAAAAGGTGGATTTTCTTTTTTTGAAGCTATTCTGTAGTAGATTTACTTTGATGTTTAGGGTCATTGTCCTGCTGCATCACCCAACTTCTACTGAGCTTCAACTGGCAGACAGCCACCCTGACATTATCCTGTAGGATATCTTGATAAACTTCGGAATTCATTTTTCCCTCGATGATGGCAAACTGTCCAGGCCCCGAGGCACAAAGCTGCCCCAAATAATGATGCTCCCTCTACCGTACTTCACTGTTAGGATGATGTTTTCATGTTGGTATGCGGTGCCCTTTTTATGCCATACGTAGTGCTGCGCATGTTCTTCCCGAATAATTCAACCTTAGTTTCATCAGTCCACAAAACATTTTCCCAGTAGCGTTCTGGAGTGTCGAGGCGCTCTTTGGCAAACTTCAGGTGCGCAGCGATGTTTTTTTTGGAGAGCAGCGGCTTCCTCTGAGGTGTCCTGCCATGGACACCATGCCTGTTCAATGTTTTGCGTATGGTAGACTCATGAACAGAGATGTTAACCAGTTCCAATGATTCCTTAAAGCCATTAGCTGTTACTCTAGGGTTCTTTTTTACCTCATTGAGCATTCTGCGTTGTGCCTTTGGAGTCATCTTGGCTGGGCGCCCACTTCTAGGGAGAGTAGCCACAGTACTAAATCGTCTCCATTTATAGACAATTTGTCTAACTGTGGACTGATGAATATCTAAACTCTTGGAGATTACTTTGTAACCCTTTCCAGCTTTATGCAAATCAACAATTCTTGATTGCAAGTCTTCTGAGATCTTTTTGCTAGGCATGGTTCACATCAGCAGATGCTTCTTATGAATAGCAAACTCAAAATGTTTGAGTGATTTTTATAAGTCAAAGTAGCTCTAACCCACACCTCAAATCTTGTTTCATTGATTGGACTCCAGGTTTGCTAACTCCTGACTCCAATTAGCTTTTGTTGAAGTCTAGGGGTTCACATACTTTTTCCAACCTACACCGTGAATGTTTGAATGATGTATTCAATAGAACAATACAATAATTTGTGTTATTAGTTAAAACGGATTGTGTTTGTTCATTATTGTAACTCAGATGAAGATCATACCATATTTTAAGACAAATTTATACATAAATGCAGGTAATTCCAAAAGGTTCGCTTACTTTTTCTTGCTACTGTATATCGTTCTTGTAGTACAGTCCCCAGAACTGCACGTAATACTTGGTCTAACAAATGAATTGTAAAGATAAGTATAACCTCCTTGGTTTTAAACTCACATTTGGCTACATATCCCAGCATCCTGTTGGCTTTTTTTTTTTTACTGTTGCAACACAGATCAACCATTACTCCCAAGTCTTTTTCCAATTGAGCACATTACAATTTTGTTCCATAAAGTAATCCTGCCTATTGTTTTTATTTCCCACATACAGGTCTTTACATTTGGTTATACTGAAGTGCAGCAAGAGTAGTCATTCAAACTATAACAAAGACATTTCAGATTATTACTTCTACACATCCTCTCCCATTCCCTTACCCCCGCTGTCCCAAGCCACCCTTAATAAAATCTGCTTTAATAAGATTTCATTGGTGTTCACAATATTATAGGTAGCCTTGACAGCTTTCATCCAAGCAGTCTGCACCTCCCTACCCTTTTCACTCTCTGACCTCCCTGCCCCCCAAGTCCCTAGTTTCAATAATCCTGTGTTACCCTAAGCATATGCTGGCCCAGTGCACCAGTACCCCTCCAGATCAGGTGCAACCCATCACGCTTGTACAGGTCACCCCTGTCCCAAAAAGAGTCGCAGTGCCCCATAAACATGTACCCCTCTTTTATTACACCAGGTTCGTAGCCATGTGTTTAACCTCCAAATAAAACTTTGCTTCTCTCAGCATGCACAAGGTACCAATAGTATTCCCTAAAAAAACAACCGCGGAGGTTTTGCTCCTAATATTTTCTGCTAGCTCCACAAATTTGTCCTGCAGAGACACAAACCTACCCCTATGTATGTCATTGGTTCCTACGTGAACCGTGACCACTGGATCCCTCCCCACTCTGGCCAGGAGCTTGTCTGCACGTCCAGGAGATCTCTTACATGGGCACCAGGCAAACAACTCATTTTACGGGATTCCTTTTCGAGTCCCCAACTATTGCCGACTCCCTTTTCTGAGAGGAAGTAGCCATCTGGGTGCCCAGTGGCTCATCAGTCCTCTCACTCTAAGGGTCAAGGGCCAGATCCGATTCCAACAAGGGCTGGAATTGGTTGGACACCACAACATCTGGAGATGCTGCCCCTGTGTGGCGTAACTATCACCCTATCTCTTCCTAAGTCTAGAGTAAGTTACTGCCGAGACGTGCCTTGGCTCAAGACAAGCAGCAGAACGCAAAGAGTTCGGACGGAATGGCGGCGGGCTTCCGGAACCTGGTACGGCCTGATGTGTACAACCTTCCCTGCTATTGTCCGGATGTCATACTGAACAACTTTGGTGTGACCTGAGGAGGTAGAGAAGACATCTTGATAGCGACTGAAGAATTCTCTTACCTCGCTATTGCTGTGGGGACAGGTCTGTCCCCAGGCCGACCAGGTCACAGGCTGCCAGTCCCAGGACATCAGCTGAAGCACAGGCTATGGCAGCTTCACTCTCAAGCTACCTCGTGAGCTGGTTAATATGATACACCTGGTCCTTCTGCCTTCTGTCCAGCTGGTTGATTCGATATGTGAATTGCCCCAAGTTTCTCAAGCACTAGGGCCCCTGCCACTTGGCCAGGAGCTATGTTGGGCGACATAGCTCAGCAGGTAAGAGCGGTTGCCGGTTAGATCCTCCGCCCTGGGCGTGTCGAAGTGTCTCTGACCCCTAACCCCCACACCTAACCCCTAATTGCTCCCAATGAGTTGATTGGCGCCTTGCATGGCAGACTTTCACCGTTGGTGTGTGGGTGTGGGTGTGTGTGTGAATGGGTGAATGAGACGCATCAATTGTAAAGTGCTTTGGATAAAAGCGCTATATAAATGCAGTCCATTTACCATTTACCATGTCTCACTGGTAGGGAGCAACACCAATATTCTGTCCCCATGGTGGAACTCATGTGGTTGGACAGGTCAGTAGTAGGTCCACTGTTGAGTGTATTTGGCCTCCTCCATATGAGCCCGGACAGTCGCAATATGTTGGAGATTCTGGAGTGTATTCCAACCACATGGTCCACTAGGGTGCGTAGATAGGACGGTTGTTGCTCCCAGGCCTGTCTGAAGATGTCCAGCAGACTTTGGGGCTGTTCAGCAGACAGGAGCTCAAAGGGGGAGAACTCAGTGGAGGACTATAGCATGTATAGCAAACAAAACATGGCAGCAACTGGTCCCGGTCCTTACCTTTCTAGTTTACCACCCTTTGTATCACCCTCTTCTGGGTCTGGTTGAACCACTCCACTAGACCATCTGTCTGCGGGTGGTATATAGAGGTTTAGAGCTGGCGGCACATATCCCACATAACCCATGAGATGAAGGATGCCCCCTGATTTGTCCGGATGTCCTTAGGAAGACCCACTCAAGAGAACGCCTGGCCCAGTTAATCTTTTTGTACGTGTACACTACTTTTGCAGTATAAATGGCAGAGTACTCTTAAGATAAAAAGGATGTTTTAAAATATAATTTCAGGTAGCTACGTAAAGATAATCTAAATATTTCTTACATTGAAAATATTAGTGAAGGTTAGGCTATATGAGAGAGAGAGAAAAAAAGGGGCTTAATTTTTTACAGTAATCTAGAGTCTATAAACCGTTTGAAGTATTAAATACGTGTTTGACCTTGGTAAGCTTTTGTCTAATTGTTAGCCTATGGTCGTAACAAGCTATATTAGCTATGAAATTTGTTTAAACAAAGCACATAAACTATAGCAATAAAACAGAAGCACAATGTGACCTATGTATTATGCAGAACTAACAAACATAATGACTATAATTTACCAGTAATTCTATTTTCTTATGTAGATGCCCTACAGCGTAAAACCGCACTCCAATTTGCTCACACTACTGAAGTTTATACATTCAAAGAAATAAGTCATTGGATGAACTTTATTTAATCATGACAAACAATTGCCACTCTATAAAATTGAGTATAGTCAGTCTGTATTGGTTGTGTTACTTGAACCAAGTGATGATGTGATATGATATGATATGATGTGACATACAGTCAGGTCCATAAATATTTGGACATTGACAATGTTATTGTTATTTTAGCTGTCTACCACAGCATATTGGAGTTGAAATTAAATAATGAATATGAGCTCAAAGTGCATCCAAATCGGGTGAACGATGTAGGAATTACAGCACTTTTTATATGTGGTTCCCCCCTTTTCAAGGGACCAAAGGTAATTGGACAATTGGCTGCTCAGCTGTTCCATGGCCAGGTATGTGTTATTCCCTCATTATTTCATTTAAAAATAAGCAGATAAAAGGTGTAGAATTGATTTCAAGTGTGGCATTTGCATTTGGAATCTGTTGCTGTTAACTCTCAATATGAAGTCCAAAGGGCTGTCACTGTCGGTGAAGCAAGCCATCATTAGGCTTAAAAAAAAACAAAAAACCCATCAGAGAGATAGCAAAAGCATTAGGTGTGGCCAAATCAACTATTTTGTACATTCTTAAAAAGACAGAATGCACTAGTGAGCTCAGGAACACCAAAAGGCCGGGAAGACCACGGAAAACAACTGTGGTGGATGACAGAAGAAGACTTTCCCTGGTGAAGAAAAACCCCTTCACAACAGCTGGCTAGATCAAGAACACCCTCCAGGAGGTAGGCCTATCTGTGTCAAAGTCAACAATCAAGAGAAGACTTCACCAGAGTAAATACAGAGGGTTTACCACAAGATGTAAACCATTGGTAAGCCTCAAAAACAGGAAGACCAGGTTAGAGTTTGCCAAAAAAAAACATCTAAAAAAAGCCTGTACAGTTCTGGAACAACATCCTATGGAATAAATGAGACAATGAGGTTAACTTGAACCAGAATGATGGGAAGGTAAGCTAAGAGTATGGAGAAGGGAAGGAACTGCACATTATCCAAACCATACCACCTCATCTGTGAAGCATGGTGGAGGTAGTGTTATGGCGTGGGCATGTATGGCTGCCACTGGAACTGGTTCCCTTGTATTTATTGATGATGTGACTGTTAACAAAATACAAAAGCAGCAGGATGAATTCTGAAGTGTATAGGGCTATATTATCTGCTCAGATTCAGCCAAATGCTTCAAAACTCACTGGACGGCGCTTCATAGTGCAGATGGACAATGACCCGAAGCATACTGCGAAAGCAACCCAAGATTTTTTAATGGCAAAGAAGTGGAATGTTCTGCAATGGCCAAGTCAATAACCAGACTGAATCCAATTGAGCATGCACTTGCTGAAGGCAAAACGCCCCAAGAACAAGCAGGAAGTGAAGACGGAGGCCTGGCAGAGCATCACCAGGGAAGAAACCCAGCGTCTGGTGATGTGTATGGGTTCAAGACTTCAGGCAGTCATTGACTGCAAACGATTTGCAACCAAGTATTAAAAATGACAGTTTAATTTATGATTATGTTAGTTTGTCCAATTACTTTCCTTCTCCACATCGGAAACACAGGTCCCTGCCCGCATCTCCGCTTGCCTGAGGGACATCCAGGGCTGGATGGACAATCACCACCTGAAGCTCAACCCGGGAAAGACAGAGCTAATCTTCATTCCTGCTCTAACCTCTCCCCTCCTTGATTTTTCCATTTCCCTAGGGGACACCTTAGTAACATCATCACCCTGTGCCAAGAATCTCGGAGTGGTGATGGACAACAGGTTGCCCCTCTCCAAGAACATCGCAGCGGTAAGCCGGGCGTGCAGATTTTTCCTGTACAACATGCGGAGAATCCGCCCCTTTCTCACCACCTACTCAACCCAGCTCCTGGTCCAAGCAATGGTACTATCCCGCCTGGACTACTGAAACTCTCTTCTGGCTGGACTACCGGCATCTGCCATCAGACCCCTGCAACTCATTCAGAATGCTGCAGCTCGTCTGGTCTTCAACCTCCTCAGACACTCCCACGTCACTCCCCTCCTCACTACCCTCCACTGGTTGCCTGTTATGGCTCGCATCAAATTTAAAACATTGGTCCTAGCATACCAGGCAGTCAAGGGATCAGCCCCAGCATACCTCCACAAGATCTTCAAACCCTACATGCCAGCCAGACCCCTCCATTCCGCTACCTCAGGACGCCTGGCACCTCCCCCTCTTCGCACTTGCGCTTCCCGATCACGTCTCCTGTCTGTTCTGGCCCCACGAGGGTGGAATGACCTCCCCGTGGAGGTCAGAACAGCTGAGACCCTGACCCACTTCAAGCGACAACTGAAGACTCACCTCTTCAGGCTGCACCTCTCCCCATCCTCCCTAGCTCCCTGTAATCTCTAAATTGACTGTAAGCTTAGGGTTGTAACTAGGTAGCTGTTTCGTAGTTGACTTAGTTAATGCACTCGTGTCTTAAACTACTGATTGTATTTTTGCATAGGCTGCGCTGTTGCTGTTCTTGTTTGTGTTAGTGTTAATCAGTTTAACCTACAGGGTCCAAGTTAAACTATGCCGTTGTTCCCTGCACTTGGAACGGTACTTCTCTCTAGGGTTTTCAACACACTTGTTCCTGGTTATAGTTATACACTTTGTTGTACGTCGCTCTGGATAAGAGCATCTGCCAAATGCCTGTAATGCATTAATGTACTTTTGAGCCCCTAAAACTGGGGGGGGGGGGGGGGGGCTATGTATAATAATGATTGTAATTCCTACATTGTTCATTAAATATTTTTGACAAAACCCTTAAATTAAAGCTGAAAGTCTACACTTAAATCACATCTTGATTGTTTCATTTCAAATATGGAGCATCGCGTAGTTCTGGCAGGCCACGAGAGTCAAGCGCTCCAGCTGAATCAGCTGATGGCTCAGCTGAGTGATGTTCGCCTATCACAATACATTCACTTAACAGGGCGGTCTACTTAAACAGCCTCCCTCTACTCATTCGGCTGCTCCTCCTGCATGCAAGCTGCTGCACATTGCTTTGTGAATCGGCGCTTCTTCCTGCATTCCAGCTACGGCATGCTGCCAGTCTAAACCATGTCTGCTCGCTACATGTTCGCAGGCACTATGAGGAAGTCTTGCTATTTATTTGCATTGCTCCTTACCTCTAAGCTCTGTAGCTGCAGCAGGCAGGCGGTCCATTTGGGGCCAGCCACGAAAAGCGTTGTTTTAAGCGACAATATTCCAGATATTGAGGATACCGGTGCACTGTCTTCACTGCTAACTGGCCAGGGAGCTTAATTCAAGGAGTGCTGCTTTGCGGCGGCGGCCGCCCCTCCATGGAGGACGCCATGTTCAAGCCTGGAAGCTGCTGCCGTGTCCATGTCTGCTAGCTGCAGATTCTAGCCGGGTAATGTCATCAACCTTATTTAAATTCTGCTGAGCTCTGAGTCTAGCGGTAAACGCATAATATACATAGTGTTGCCAACTATTTTCTATGGAAAGTAGCTATGGCCTCCTCTAAAAGTCGCTAAATTGACAACACCAAATATACATATTTGATTGCGGGGACGTCTCACAGAGAGGCTGGTTTCACGAATATCGCAAGTCTTTCGCTAAAAGTGGAAACGTTCCAACATATGCGGGCACAGGTTAATGGAATGCTTATTGTTGAGTTTCTCACCATCAGAGTCAATGCTAGATGCTCTCACTGCTAAAGAATTCCTGGCGTGAATGCTTTTGGCTACCTTCCGGAACGCAGTAGAATTGGGTCGTAGGCCACATCCCCTAGTTGATCAGAGCGGGGTCAGTCGTTTTTACGCGAATTTGGGATTCGTGCACGTAAATCTAAGCAGAAATGTCTGAATTGGGAAACGCCAAAATTCTCATGCTTGGCTGAGATGGAAAAGTAGGCGTATCGATAAATAAACTTTGTTCATTGTGAACGATTAATGGATTATGGGCAGTTGCTACTACGCAGCTACTAGATAGCCCCCATGTCTCACATAGGCCTAGGCTATAGTTTGTGTATTTGTAGGCTAATGGCCTACTTCCTGGTGTAAACAGTTATTCCGGGAGGACTGGGCTACGAGATGGCCAGTTAAGCTCTGGCTGTTATAGGTTTGGCAGATTGAACATGGGCGGAATGTCATGTGTCAAAGAGCAGAGATGCAGAGTCATCTAAATTGTTCAAAGCTGCATTCTACCCTTCGCTGAATCGCTACACTACAAGGAGTGTTAGACTGTTAGGGGTCCAAGCATTGGCACCATCGCGCCCCTATGGAGCGATTTAAAAATGGCTTTGTCCTCATGATCATATGCCTTCACCCAACATATCTACTGAATATCATGATGATCGTATAAAATATTGATGACTTATGGCCAATTTTGTGCTAAGAGACGCTGTCGGATGACTTAAGCCGCGTTTCCACCAAAAGTATGCGGAACTTTTAGTCCCAGGAACTACTTTTCAAGGAACTAAAAGGTTCCTTCAGCCCATTGTTGTCTGCGTTCCCACCACGGTCTAAAGTCCCGCGAAGATTAGGCAAATTAGCCCACTGACGTATGAAAAAGCAACCTTGTCGTCGGTCCATCAGTCCTATGATTTCTTCTGTAACCCCATACTACCACCGAAGTAGCCTACATTATTTTCTAATAACCGGGACAGCCCGGAGGGGTTTATTCCACTTATATACAACGGGTTACCAACAATGACTATATATGGTTACTTTTGTATTTATTGATTTTTATCGATTTAATCACCTGGAATTGAAATATTCTTCAGCCGTTTGGGCATATTTTACCGTTGTCAAGCAAAACTGTCGTTGGTAGTTGAACTTGGACCGTTGTTATGCAACAAATAGGATATAACAGGCCAATAGTCAGATTGTAACGGTTTTATATATCCTCTCAAACACATTCATTATGTTTTTATGCGAACATTCACTTTCATGTCTTGACATCCGAGGCGACAGAATGCATTCACATTTCCAATATAACTGGCAACAACAGCAGAAAACATGCACACGTTGTAAACAATTTGCTGTTTGATTACTTTCTCATCATCAATTCCATATAGGCTAATCGCAAAATGACAAGAATAGAACGCAAACTCGGACTTGCGTGAAAATTTAAATTAGTAGTGGTACAGCCACTGTTTGCTTTCCTTCGAAGTTACTTCTAGCCGAGCAGCGAAGTGTGCCCTCCAGATGCGAACCATGCACCATAAATTAGTCCATAGTCTTCCTGGTCTTTTTGTGGAATTGAAGAATGGCAGAGTAAAATTACGGCAGTCTGAAAAAGCTAAAGGGACGATTACTAGAATTAACCTGTTATTTTATTCAGCAACCGAATTAATCCGTTTGAATGTTTTGGTACGTAATATGCTGTCCCAGCACAAATGCTTAGCATTTTATAAAACGAATACTAAAGCAAGAAAAGAACAGAAGAGCACACGTTATAATTCCAAGACATTGGCAGGCTATAACCAAAACTAGGCTACTGCGCCGCATAACATACAAGTTTGATTTGAAGTTATTATGAAAATAAATCAGTTTGCGGCTGTATATTTTTAAACATGGCAGTTGAAATAAAACACTGCAAGTAGTCGACCAATCAGAAATTTTCAGCGCTTGCGCCCCACCCCAAAGGTTCCAGTAGTTTTGTAAAGTACTACCCCCCGAGCAGGAACTTTTTTGGGGGTAAAATAAAGCCCCCGGAACTAAGTTTAGACCCTAGTTCCTGCGGTCGAAACGCACGGAGTTCCTCAAAAGGTTCCTAGTTCCGGGGTGGAAACGCGGCTTTAGTTGCGTCGCCATGGATGTGTCCTGGCCGCTTCCCGTAAAGGCCTTTACAATGTCGTAACACTTAAATGGCCCGGCGTGTATGCACAGCTGCAGTGTTTCTGCACCGCAACTAAAAAAGGCGTCACACTAGTGTTGTCACAATACCAAAATTTTGACTTTGATACTGATACCAGGTTTAGTATTACGATATTCAATACTGAAATGATACTTGAAACTTAAACGATTCTAATTCGATACTCGGTACCTAACGATACTGAAATGACCTTAATAGATCAGAAACGTAATGTCCACAAGGGTTGACCTAATTTTCGAATTCATGGTTTATTAACAACCTGGTTCATTTAAGCCTCTTCAACATATTAATATGCATAGGCCTATAGTGTTACAACATTGAACAATAGAAAAATATATGAAATATATTTAAAAATAAACAGTTGTAAACTAAATAATCTTTAAAACAGGTCTTTCACCTTTAAATAGATTTAAAAACAGCATATTTTAATAACAATACAGCATCTATCTATAATAAATATTTCCAAATTGGAACACCTATTGCTACTGAAGTGAACTGAGTCAAAGCTAGCGCTGTATCAAGGAGCTGAGTGCATAAGCACAAGTCACCTCACTTGGCAACCTTAGTTGCTACTGCCATCTAGCGAAGATTCTGACAAATTACACTTTTCATCCTCTAAATCAGTAATGCGGGAGACAATTTCCCCTGGCTTTTACATTGACTCAAAACTACCGAACGTCGGAATATTCTAATAGCGAGCCGTTTCTTTATTTTTTTATTTATTTTTTTAAGTACCGAGAAAGTGCTGAAGTTTTGGTATACCGTGCAACACTACGTCAGACACATATTCCAATCCATTGCTCAGCTTAGCAGGGAATGCACATTTCAGAGCGCCACAGAGACAGATAGAATAATAACACATAAATACACATTTCAAATAATAAATACGACATTGAGAAAAAACGAAAAAAAAAGACGAAATATCAACTCGCGATCTGCGTGCTGCGTGCAAAGTAGCCTACCGTTTTATTTATTCAGACTTTGGCAGATAAGAAAATTTTTGGTTACGCTGACCTATAAAACGCTATTCCAAAAGCAAAATCAGACATGTTATACATCGTTAGAAAGCTTATACTCTCACCTACTGAATAAATGAATTGTCAATCAAGCCAAATTGCACTAAAAAGGGTGACAACGCCGTAAGCAACAGGTGTGGTATTACGCACAGCTATTATTGAAGATAGCCGACCCAGGCGTCAGAAATGCGCGTATTTTTCACAAACGGATTGTCCAAGACAATATATGACCACTCAGCCTCAAAAGGGACATCTCTACGCGTAAAACCAGTGGTAAGATCGTATATTTATTCAATGTTTAGTCCCAGATATTGACTGTGGAATGACATGGTATAATTTAAAAAAACTTTGTCTCGTTTATTTTGTTATTCAGTGAGCAGCGTTTTCACTGCTGTAGTGGCATATTTTAGGGCTAATGTCGGGTTTATCTTGTTGCTACAGAATGTTACATTACATTACATTACAGGCAGTTGGCAGACGCTCTTATCCACAGCGACGTACAACAAAGTGTATAACCATAACCAGGAACAAGTGTGTCGAAAACCCTAGAGAGAGGTACCATTCCAAGTGCAGGGAACAGCCGCATAGTTTAACCTGGACCCTGTAGGTTAAACTGATTAACACAAACAAGAACAGCAACAACGCAGTCTATGCAAAAATACAAGCAGTAGTTAAGACAGAAGTGCATTAACTAAGTCAACTACGAAACAGCTACCTAGTTACAACCCTAAGCTTACAGTCAATTTAGAGATTACATTGAGAATACGATTTCTCTCAGCATAATGACGGATTTAAAGACTAAACGAACTCACCTGATATTGTGTTCAAATGGATCCATGCCAAAGAAAAGTAATGATTCATCCTCTCAAAGCTTTACCGTACCGTATTATTTATTTAGACATTGGCAGAGTACAGCATGAATTGCGTCTTTTGTTTAAATTCACTATTAGTAATTGCAGCGAGAAACTGCAGCTGTAGACACAAGATAGTGTGTTATGTTATGGTAGCAACGGAACGAAGTGGACTATATGTATTACCGTCATTGTTTTATTATACCAGCGTGTATTCGTGCGTTTTCACAGAAACTCAAAACCTAACAATAAAATGGTTTAGCTATTTCTCAGCATAATGACAGATTCAAAGACTAAACGAACTCACCCGATACTGTCTTCAAATGGATCCATGCTCAAGAAAAGTAATTATTCATCCTCTCAAAAAGCTTTTACTAACAAACTAGACCCTACGGTGTCGGATTACTTGCGTCGCCATGGATGTCGCTTGCCGTAAAGAAGTTTACTGGATGTCGTAACACTTAGATTTGGAGCTCCAGCTCTTCCGCATCCCAACTAATACAAAAGTCCAAATGGCGGGCAAACAATATGGCGGACATAGTGGTCCCAATGGTAAGGTTGTAGAGCACATTCAGATGCATCAGTCGATGAAGTTTTGTGATCTGACTTATGGTGTGGAGTTATGGCCTTTTAAAGTATGACCCTTTGTTATAGCGCCACCATCTGGCCTACATAGGTGATATTGAGTGCCTGGAACCCACCTGCCAAATTTGGTTGCTCTAGGACGTATGGTTGCTGAGCCTCAGACATTTTAGTGGAGAAAACTTCCACGCCCCAACTAAAAAGTCAAAATGGCGGGCGAACAATATGGCAGACATAGGTGGTCCCAATGGCAAAGTTGTAGAGCACGTTTAGCTGCATAGGTCGATTAAGTTTTGTGTTGATCTAACTCATGGTGTGGGAGTTATGGCCTTTTACGCATGACCCTTTGTTATAGCGCCACCATCTGGCCGACATAGATGATTTTTAGTGCCTGGAACCCACCTGCCAAATTTGGTTGCTCTAGGACTTATGGTTGCTGAGCCTCAGACACTTTTAGCGGAGAAAAATAAGAATAATAATAATATAACAAATACAATAGGGTTCCACCAGCTTCGCTGCTTGGACCCCTAAAAATAAGAGACTGGTTCTAATTCCTCTCCTAATATACTCATTTGGTAAGCATATTAGTAATGCAATGTGGCGCTTTACAGCAGCCCACTGTGCCCAACTGTTAAACAATGTTTAAATAGTGATGTAGAGAAATAATTCTTCGAACCTTATTGCTTCGATGCCTGCCCTCGCCCGGAGTGGCCCTTATGTCAGCGAATTATGCGAAACTCAAAAACACGATCGCCAATCGTCTCGGCTTTCGGGACCGGGCTATGCATCTTTTCCAGCGTATCCATTTGGCAGGAATCACTTCCGATAGCGCAACGCAAGATTAGCCTTAGTTATATGTTCATCCAATCTATGCAGAATGCATTTCCCCCAATTTTTAACACTCTGGGGTCTAAGGGTAAAATGAGGCACACTGGTGATTCTGTGTAAATTTCATCAACTTCATATACAGTGATTCCAAAGTTTTTCATATCTTTATTTTCAGCACAAACTCAGCTACAAGAATATAGCAGTAGTAAGTAGGTCATAATCATGTGTGGATTGTAAACTGCTCTAAAATCACACAAATTGTAAACAGTAGTTTTGAACATGCACAGGAATGTTGTAATAAAACACACTAAACAATTGTGAATAAGAATTTTGGTCACTGAAATGTGTTCATCAAGGTCTTGGGTATCAAAAGATGACAAAATATTTTTGCAAATCCAATGAGAAATATAAAATAAATTGCTAAAAGTAAGTGTTGTGACTATTATTTTTAAAATGGGAGGGCTAATGGCCTTTCTGTAATGAATATTTATTGAGAAGGAGGACCTGCCTGCTAAGTAGGCTATTCACACCTGGCCGCATGCCTCCCCACCTCTAAGACAAAGACTTTTCACAAAGCAATACACAGTGAGCCATTTAGAAGACAGAAACACAGACATCTTTTGATTTTGGTACATTCATTGAAGTAAATTATATGAATGGGAGATGCAATTCACACACACTTCCAGGTTATTTCAGAATCAGAATCAACTTTATTAGGCAAAGTGCATAATATAAAAGAGCATTTACACAATATAAACCCAATATTTCTGCTTCACACACACAATTTGACTCCAGAATGGTTGCCACAAGTGCCTTACAAAACAACAAACACAAAAGCCAATGAATATAAAAAGTGCTTAATGTAAAAGAGCATTAAAAGAGCACCTACACAATATACACCATTATTTTATATATTTTGTGTATAATCTTTCAAAGTTGCAAGTGCCATTTTGCAAAACAGTTCCTGTCTGGCTGTAAACACAGGGGGACATCACACTCCTTGCACTTCCATGGAGTGTTCTGTTTTTTCCCGAAGTCCATCCTGCAGAGTTTGCATGTCTTGCGACCAATTGAAGCCACCTTGCTGGCATCCAGAGTCTGCGAGGCTGTAGGCACAGGCACATGACCATAACTTTCCCGTCTTGTTACATTAGGTGCCTTCTGTGAGACGCCACACAGCTGCGCAGTGAGCTCCTCCATGAAAGCCTTGTGAGGCATTGCTTCCTGTTGTCCCAATGATGACAGTTCTTTATGTAGGATGTATGCATTTGTGGCAGCAATGTCCAAGAAATGTAAAAACAATTTCCGGTACCATCTCATTGTTTTGTGCTGTGTTGTGTAATACTGTATCAGTTGGTCAGACAGATCAACACCCCCCATGTGTGCATTGTACTGGATGATAGGTGATGGGCATGGAAAGTTCTTTGAAATCCAGACACCATCTTGCTTCACCCTCCGCTGTATTGTGTCCCCAGTGAATGCTGCATGGATGGTGGAACAGACAGACACCTCTCGTGTGTCCATCCACTTCACAAAAACCAGAGGACCATCCCTTATCCACCGTAAAGCTCCTCTTCCTGACTTCTTAGTCAGAGCATTACATGCAGTGCGTGGACATTCCTTCCTGTTCTCCCTATATGTCCCACAAGCACCAAAGTTTTGTCCATACAAGTCCCTGAAGAGCTTTGGGCTCGTATAGAAATTGTCCATGTACACATAATATCCGGAACCCAAGAATGCACGATTCACAAGTGACATTACAGAGTTATATGAAAGTCCTTGTCCTGTCTGAAAGCTGTTCTTTCCTGTGTACACAGCAAAATCCACAGTGTATCCATTGCTGGAGTCACAAAGCACAAACAACTTGAAACCCCACTTTGTTGGCTTTTCTTTCATGTACTGTGTCATACCAGTCTTTGCTTTGGTTGCTACCATTCTTTCATCCACTGCAAGGTTCCTGCGAGGATGATAGACGGCTTTGCAGGCTTTGCTGAATTGTGTCCATGAGAGGCCTGACCCGGAAAAGTTTGTCATGCTGCGGTGTGCCACGCTTCCTGTCATTTTCTTGGTCCTTGTCTGCATCACTCGTGTACATTCCAGCAAATAGTTCTGTATCTGTCCCTTGTCATTACGGTTGCTGGGAATGGGACAGAGAAAATGCTACTTTGCCACCAGTAATCTCTGATTTGGTCCAGCTTTACCATGGCCATGTAAAAAATCAGTCCAATGTACCTGTAGAATTCCTCTATCCCAATGTCAGTCCATTTATACTTGCTCCCTTTTGCTATTGCCCTGGCAGCATGCTCGTTGGTGTTCTTGCACAGTGTCCTGACAGCATCTGTAGAGAAAAATAGTTTGAACAAATCCAGAGGAGTGTGGGCTTCTGCCGAGCTCAGCTGCACTCCAGGTTGCCGCGCAGGACGGAAACGCATCACCGGTGGGGCCACATCAGCAGATTTCTCAGTTTTCCATGACCGAGCTGGCTGAGCTGCTTGCTGCTTGCTGACTGGTGTCCTCTTGCCACGCTTGCGTCGCCTCTTAGCAGGTGGTAAACTAGGCCGTGTTACCTGATCAGCATCTCTGTAAATGTAATAGAAACAAAATTGTTAGGAAATGTGACATCAAATCAAACTTTATTCAGCACATTCCCATCAACAACAATGTGATTTACAAAAAAGGGACAAACCACTAACTAATGAAAACAAAACTTAGAAAATGTGGCAGTTATATTTTATACAAATAACCAAACAAACACAACCAGATGCAGAGAGGTAGCCTATAATTTTGAGATGCAAGGGTTAGTGTGGAAATTTACAAACGCGCATATTACTCGATATTCCTACAAACACACACATAAATTGCAATACAGTACACATATTTACAAATAATAAAAGCTATCAACGAAACAACATTAGCTAAACTCACGCAACTCATAAATAATGCCTCAATCTGAAGTAGGTCTTTTTAGCTAAGCGGTTAGTTTATTTCCCGAACTTACATGCAATATGCTAATATCGATTGTGCGAGGACACCCAGTTTTAGAATCCTAGCCACGCCAATACACGCCACGCATAGGTTATTTACGTACAGTGATCAAGTAAAATAGTTACAGTGCAATTTTTTGAGATGCAGTATTGAATCGTTCGTAGTGTGGGAATTTACAAACGCGCATATTACTGGATATTCTTACAAACACACAGATAAGTTGCAATACAGTACACACTACCAATATTATCGTAAGAAATACACTTACTCATGAAGTTGATCCTCAGCTGGATCAGTTCGCAGTTCGAAATGACACCGTTCTTCATCAGTGTCAGCTTCAGTGTCCGGACCTGATGAGTTCGCGTCTTCATGGTCGCTCTCCCACAAAGCATGAAGAACATCCAGTCCAGTCATTCGTGCCATTTTCCGAAATGAAATGTAAGGATTGCCCGAGAAGACGTGGGCTATGCTTCTGTGTGACATTTTGGTAAATGGTAAATGGACTGCATTTATATAGCGCTTTTATCCAAAGCGCTTTACAATTGATGCCTCTCATTCGCCAGAGCAGTTAGGGGATAGGAGTTAGGTGTCTTGCTCAAGGACACTTCGACATGCCCAGGGCGGGGTTTGAACCGGCAACCCTCCGATTGCCAGACAATCGGTCTTACCTCCTGAGCTATGTCGCCCCTATTTTATCCTTGTTTACAGTAGGCGCTCTCGCACATAAACGCATCGCCCCTCCCCTGCCATCGATAGCAATTAGCATGTCATTATCTTGTGAATGTGGTCTGGGCGTACTTACTGCCGAGCGAAAATCACATATTAATGAGAAAGACTTAGCACATGGCAATGGTCTGTTTGATCTCATTTTAAATAGCTTAAAACAATTCATATTATTATGTCAATGGGCACATTGGAATGCCACGATTCAAAGGTTCATGTCAATGTCTTTGTTGTGTCCGTATGATAAAAGCTCGCGAAGTTATTCATCCAAATAGCAACGAAATCTTGTCGAGCTCCGCCGGCGGAGCTCTCGACCCCAGAGGGTTAAACAGAGTGAATGAAAGTAACATTGCACAAACAATGGCCATGGGATGCACAGCCTATGTTTTGGGCATTATTAAAGCGATTTTACATTAATATTTCCAACTGTGACTTTAAGCCGCCATTCGGAAAAAAATGCAGCCGGCTAACGCTTTCAAAGTTCAATAGCTCCCAGACAATAGGGCGTAGGACCATCAAACCACTGCTAGAGTGTTCACAGACAGCGGCCCCGAGAAGCAGAGCCCATGCTTCAGACGTTACCACCCCGCGGGATTTTACACAAATATTTCAAACTGTGACTTTAAGCCGCTGACCGGAAAAAAATGCACCCGGCTAACGCTTTCAAAGTTCAATAGCTCCCAGACAATAGGGCCTAGGACCATCAAACCACTGCTAGAGTGTTCACAGACAGCGGCCCCGAGAAGCAGAGCCTATGTTTCGGGCGCTACCACCCCGCGCGATTTTACACGAATATTTCCAACCCTGACTTTAAGCCGCCGACCGGAAAAAAATGCAGCCGGCTAACGCTTTCAATGTTCAATAGCTCCCAGACAATAGGGCCTAGGACCATCAAACCACTGCTAGAGTGTTCACAGACAGCGGCCCCGATAAGCAGAGCCTATGCTTCGGGCGCTACCACCCCGCGCGATTTTACACGAATATTTCCAACCCTGACTTTAAGCCGCCGACCGGAAAAAAATGCAGCCGGCTAACGCTTTCAATGTTCAATAGCTCCCAGACAATAGGGCCTAGGACCATCAAACCACTGCTAGAGTGTTCACAGACAGCGGCCCCGAGAAGCAGAGCCTATGCTTCGGGCGCTACCACCCCGCGCGATTTTACACGAATATTTCCAACCCTGACTTTAAGCCGCCGACCGGAAAAAAATGCAGCCGGCTAACGCTTTCAAAGTTCAATAGCTCCCAGACAATAGGGCCTAGGACCATCAAACCACTGCTAGAGTGTTCACAGACAGCGGCCCCGAGAAGCAGAGCCTATGTTTCGGGCGCTACCACCCCGCGCGATTTTACACGAATATTTCCAACCCTGACTTTAAGCCGCCGACCGGAAAAAAATGCAGCCGGCTAACGCTTTCAAATGTTCAATAGCTCCCAGACAATAGGGCCTAGGACCATCAAACCACTGCTAGAGTGTTCACAGACAGCGGCCCCGAGAAGCAGAGCCTATGTTTCGGGCGCTACCACCCCGCGCGATTTTACACGAATATTTCCAACCCTGACTTTAAGCCGCCGACCGGAAAAAAATGCAGCCGGCTAACGCTTTCAAAGTTCAATAGCTCCCAGACAATAGGGCCTAGGACCATCAAACCACTGCTAGAGTGTTCACAGACAGCGGCCCCGAGAAGCAGAGCCTATGTTTCGGGCGCTACCACCCCGCGCGATTTTACACGAATATTTCCAACCCTGACTTTAAGCCGCCGACCGGAAAAAAATGCAGCCGGCTAACGCTTTCAATGTTCAATAGCTCCCAGACAATAGGGCCTAGGACCATCAAACCACTGCTAGAGTGTTCACAGACAGCGGCCCCGATAAGCAGAGCCTATGCTTCGGGCGCTACCACCCCGCGCGATTTTACACGAATATTTCCAACCCTGACTTTAAGCCGCCGACCGGAAAAAAATGCAGCCGGCTAACGCTTTCAATGTTCAATAGCTCCCAGACAATAGGGCCTAGGACCATCAAACCACTGCTAGAGTGTTCACAGACAGCGGCCCCGAGAAGCAGAGCCTATGCTTCGGGCGCTACCACCCCGCGCGATTTTACACGAATATTTCCAACCCTGACTTTAAGCCGCCGACCGGAAAAAAATGCAGCCGGCTAACGCTTTCAATGTTCAATAGCTCCCAGACAATAGGGCCTAGGACCATCAAACCACTGCTAGAGTGTTCACAGACAGCGGCCCCGAGAAGCAGAGCCTATGTTTCGGGCGCTACCACCCCGCGCGATTTTACACGAATATTTCCAACCCTGACTTTAAGCCGCCGACCGGAAAAAAATGCAGCCGGCTAACGCTTTCAATGTTCAATAGCTCCCAGACAATAGGGCCTAGGACCATCAAACCACTGCTAGAGTGTTCACAGACAGCGGCCCCGATAAGCAGAGCCTATGCTTCGGGCGCTACCACCCCGCGCGATTTTACACGAATATTTCCAACCCTGACTTTAAGCCGCCGACCGGAAAAAAATGCAGCCGGCTAACGCTTTCAATGTTCAATAGCTCCCAGACAATAGGGCCTAGGACCATCAAACCACTGCTAGAGTGTTCACAGACAGCGGCCCCGAGAAGCAGAGCCTATGTTTCGGGCGCTACCACCCCGCGCGATTTTACACGAATATTTCCAACCCTGACTTTAAGCCGCCGACCGGAAAAAAATGCAGCCGGCTAACGCTTTCAATGTTCAATAGCTCCCAGACAATAGGGCCTAGGACCATCAAACCACTGCTAGAGTGTTCACAGACAGCGGCCCCGAGAAGCAGAGCCTATGCTTCGGGCGCTACGATCCCGTGCGATTTTACACGAATATTTCCAAACCTGACTTTAAGCCGCCGATCGGAAAAAAATGCAGCCGGCTAACGCTTTCAAAGTTCAATAGCTCCCAGACAATAGGGCCTAGGACCATCAAACCACTGCTAGAGTGTTCACAGACAGCGGCCCCGAGAAGCAGAGCCTATGTTTCGGGCGCTACCACCCCGCGCGATTTTACACGAATATTTCCAACCCTGACTTTAAGCCGCCGACCGGAAAAAAATGCAGCCGGCTAACGCTTTCAATGTTCAATAGCTCCCAGACAATAGGGCCTAGGACCATCAAACCACTGCTAGAGTGTTCACAGACAGCGGCCCCGAGAAGCAGAGCCTATGTTTCGGGCGCTACCACCCCGCGCGATTTTACACGAATATTTCCAACCCTGACTTTAAGCCGCCGACCGGAAAAAAATGCAGCCGGCTAACGCTTTCAATGTTCAATAGCTCCCAGACAATAGGGCCTAGGACCATCAAACCACTGCTAGAGTGTTCACAGACAGCGGCCCCGAGAAGCAGAGCCTATGCTTCGGGCGCTACGATCCCCGTGCGATTTTACACGAATATTTCCAAACCTGACTTTAAGCCGCCGATCGGAAAAAAATGCAGCCGGCTAACGCTTTCAATGTTCAATAGCTCCCAGACAATAGGGCCTAGGACCATCAAACCACTGCTAGAGTGTTCACAGACAGCGGCCCCGAGAAGCAGAGCCTATGTTTCGGGCGCTACCACCCCGCGCGATTTTACACGAATATTTCCAACCCTGACTTTAAGCCGCCGATCGGAAAAAAATGCAGCCGGCTAACGCTTTCAATGTTCAATAGCTCCCAGACAATAGGGCCTAGGACCATCAAACCACTGCTAGAGTGTTCACAGACAGCGGCCCCGATAAGCAGAGCCTATGCTTCGGGCGCTACCACCCCGCAGCGATTTTACACGAATATTTCCAACCTGACTTTAAGCCGCCGACCGGAAAAAAATGCAGCCGGCTAACGCTTTCAATGTTCAATAGCTCCCAGACAATAGGGCCTAGGACCATCAAACCACTGCTAGAGTGTTCACAGACAGCGGCCCCGATAAGCAGAGCCTATGCTTCGGGCGCTACCACCCCGTGCGATTTTACACGAATATTTCCAACCCTGACTTTAAGCCGCCGACCGGAAAAAAATGCAGCCGGCTAACGCTTTCAATGTTCAATAGCTCCCAGACAATAGGGCCTAGGACCATCAAACCACTGCTAGAGTGTTCACAGACAGCGGCCCCGAGAAGCAGAGCCTATGCTTCGGGCGCTACCATCCCCTGCGATTTTACACGAATATTTCCAACCCTGACTTTAAGCCGCCGATCGGAAAAAAATGCAGCCGGCTAACGCTTTCAATGGTTCAATAGCTCCCAGACAATAGGGCCTAGGACCATCAAACCACTGCTAGAGTGTTCACAGACAGCGGCCCCGAGAAGCAGAGCCTATGTTTCGGGCGCTACCACCCCGCGCGATTTTACACGAATATTTCCAACCCTGACTTTAAGCCGCCGACCGGAAAAAAATGCAGCCGGCTAACGCTTTCAATGTTCAATAGCTCCCAGACAATAGGGCCTAGGACCATCAAACCACTGCTAGAGTGTTCACAGACAGCGGCCCCGAGAAGCAGAGCCTATGTTTCGGGCGCTACCGACCCCGGCGATTTTACACGAATATTTCCAACCCTGACTTTAAGCCGCCGACCGGAAAAAAATGCAGCCGGCTAACGCTTTCAATGTTCAATAGCTCCCAGACAATAGGGCCTAGGACCATCAAACCACTGCTAGAGTGTTCACAGACAGCGGCCCCGAGAAGCAGAGCCTATGCTTCGGGCGCTACGATCCCCGCGCGATTTTACACGAATATTTCCAACCCTGACTTTAAGCCGCCGATCGGAAAAAAATGCAGCCGGCTAACGCTTTCATAGTTCAATAGCTCCCAGACAATAGGGCCTAGGACCATCAAACCACTGCTAGAGTGTTCACAGACAGCGGCCCCGAGAAGCAGAGCCTATGTTTCGGGCGCTACCACCCCGCGCGATTTTACACGAATATTTCCAACCCTGACTTTAAGCCGCCGACCGGAAAAAAATGCAGCCGGCTAACGCTTTCAATGTTCAATAGCTCCCAGACAATAGGGCCTAGGACCATCAAACCACTGCTAGAGTGTTCACAGACAGCGGCCCCGAGAAGCAGAGCCTATGTTTCGGGCGCTACAAACCCCGCGCGATTTTACACGAATATTTCCAACCCTGACTTTAAGCCGACGATCGGAAAAAAATGCAGCCGGCTAACGCTTTCAAAGTTCAATAGCTCCCAGACAATAGGGCCTAGGACCATCAAACCACTGCTAGAGTGTTCACAGACAGCGGCCCCGAGAAGCAGAGCCTATGTTTCGGGCGCTACCACCCCGCGCGATTTTACACGAATATTTCCAACCCTGACTTTAAGCCGCCGACCGGAAAAAAATGCAGCCGGCTAACGCTTTCAAATGTTCAATAGCTCCCAGACAATAGGGCCTAGGACCATCAAACCACTGCTAGAGTGTTCACAGACAGCGGCCCCGAGAAGCAGAGCCTATGTTTCGGGCGCTACCACCCCGCGCGATTTTACACGAATATTTCCAACCCTGACTTTAAGCCGCCGACCGGAAAAAAATGCAGCCGGCTAACGCTTTCAATGTTCAATAGCTCCCAGACAATAGGGCCTAGGACCATCAAACCACTGCTAGAGTGTTCACAGACAGCGGCCCCGATAAGCAGAGCCTATGCTTCGGGCGCTACCACACCGCGCGATTTTACACGAATATTTCCAACCCTGACTTTAAGCCGCCGACCGGAAAAAAATGCAGCCGGCTAACGCTTTCAATGTTCAATAGCTCCCAGACAATAGGGCCTAGGACCATCAAACCACTGCTAGAGTGTTCACAGACAGCGGCCCCGAGAAGCAGAGCCTATGTTTCGGGCGCTACCACCCCGCGCGATTTTACACGAATATTTCCAACCCTGACTTTAAGCCGCCGACCGGAAAAAAATGCAGCCGGCTAACGCTTTCAAAGTTCAATAGCTCCCAGACAATAGGGCCTAGGACCATCAAACCACTGCTAGAGTGTTCACAGACAGCGGCCCCGAGAAGCAGAGCCTATGTTTCGGGCGCTACGACCCCGGGCGATTTTACACGAATATTTCCAACCCTGACTTTAAGCCGCCGATCGGAAAAAAATGCAGCCGGCTAACGCTTTCAATGTTCAATAGCTCCCAGACAATAGGGCCTAGGACCATCAAACCACTGCTAGAGTGTTCACAGACAGCGGCCCCGAGAAGCAGAGCCTATGTTTCGGGCGCTACCACCCCGCGCGATTTTACACGAATATTTCCAACCCTGACTTTAAGCCGCCGACCGGAAAAAAATGCAGCCGGCTAACGCTTTCAAATGTTCAATAGCTCCCAGACAATAGGGCCTAGGACCATCAAACCACTGCTAGAGTGTTCACAGACAGCGGCCCCGAGAAGCAGAGCCAATGTTTCGGGCGCTACCACCCCGCGCGATTTTACACGAATATTTCCAACCCTGACTTTAAGCCGCCGACCGGAAAAAAATGCAGCCGGCTAACGCTTTCAATGTTCAATAGCTCCCAGACAATAGGGCCTAGGACCATCAAACCACTGCTAGAGTGTTCACAGACAGCGGCCCCGATAAGCAGAGCCTATGCTTCGGGCGCTACCACCCCGCGCGATTTTACACGAATATTTCCAACCCTGACTTTAAGCCGCCGACCGGAAAAAAATGCAGCCGGCTAACGCTTTCAATGTTCAATAGCTCCCAGACAATAGGGCCTAGGACCATCAAACCACTGCTAGAGTGTTCACAGACAGCGGCCCCGAGAAGCAGAGCCTATGCTTCGGGCGCTACGATCCCGTGCGATTTTACACGAATATTTCCAAACCTGACTTTAAGCCGCCGATCGGAAAAAAATGCAGCCGGCTAACGCTTTCAAAGTTCAATAGCTCCCAGACAATAGGGCCTAGGACCATCAAACCACTGCTAGAGTGTTCACAGACAGCGGCCCCGAGAAGCAGAGCCTATGTTTCGGGCGCTACCACCCCGCGCGATTTTACACGAATATTTCCAACCCTGACTTTAAGCCGCCGACCGGAAAAAAATGCAGCCGGCTAACGCTTTCAATGTTCAATAGCTCCCAGACAATAGGGCCTAGGACCATCAAACCACTGCTAGAGTGTTCACAGACAGCGGCCCCGATAAGCAGAGCCTATGTTTCGGGCGCTACCACCCCGCGCGATTTTACACGAATATTTCCAACCCTGACTTTAAGCCGCCGACCGGAAAAAAATGCAGCCGGCTAACGCTTTAAATGTTCAATAGCTCCCAGACAATAGGGCCTAGGACCATCAAACCACTGCTAGAGTGTTCACAGACAGCGGCCCCGAGAAGCAGAGCCTAATGTTTCGGGCGCTACCACCCCGCGCGATTTTACACGAATATTTCCAACCCTGACTTTAAGCCGCCGACCGGAAAAAAATGCAGCCGGCTAACGCTTTCAATGTTCAATAGCTCCCAGACAATAGGGCCTAGGATCATCAAACCACTGCTAGAGTGTTCACAGACAGCGGCCCCGATAAGCAGAGCCTATGCTTCGGGCGCTACCACCCCGCGCGATTTTACACGAATATTTCCAACCCTGACTTTAAGCCGCCGACCGGAAAAAAATGCAGCCGGCTAACGCTTTCAATGTTCAATAGCTCCCAGACAATAGGGCCTAGGACCATCAAACCACTGCTAGAGTGTTCACAGACAGCGGCCCCGAGAAGCAGAGCCTATGCTTCGGGCGCTACGATCCCGTGCGATTTTACACGAATATTTCCAAACCTGACTTTAAGCCGCCGATCGGAAAAAAATGCAGCCGGCTAACGCTTTCAAAGTTCAATAGCTCCCAGACAATAGGGCCTAGGACCATCAAACCACTGCTAGAGTGTTCACAGACAGCGGCCCCGAGAAGCAGAGCCTATGTTTCGGGCGCTACCACCCCGCGCGATTTTACACGAATATTTCCAACCCTGACTTTAAGCCGCCGACCGGAAAAAAATGCAGCCGGCTAACGCTTTCAATGTTCAATAGCTCCCAGACAATAGGGCCTAGGACCATCAAACCACTGCTAGAGTGTTCACAGACAGCGGCCCCGATAAGCAGAGCCTATGCTTCGGGCGCTACCACCCCGCGCGATTTTACACGAATATTTCCAACCCTGACTTTAAGCCGCCGACCGGAAAAAAATGCAGCCGGCTAACGCTTTCAATGTTCAATAGCTCCCAGACAATAGGGCCTAGGACCATCAAACCACTGCTAGAGTGTTCACAGACAGCGGCCCCGAGAAGCAGAGCCTATGCTTCGGGCGCTACCACCCCCCTGCGATTTTACACGAATATTTCCAACCCTGACTTTAAGCCGCCGACCGGAAAAAAATGCAGCCGGCTAACGCTTTCAATGTTCAATAGCTCCCAGACAATAGGGCCTAGGACCATCAAACCACTGCTAGAGTGTTCACAGACAGCGGCCCCGATAAGCAGAGCCTATGCTTCGGGCGCTACCACCCCGCGCGATTTTACACGAATATTTCCAACCCTGACTTTAAGCCGCCGACCGGAAAAAAATGCAGCCGGCTAACGCTTTCAATGTTCAATAGCTCCCAGACAATAGGGCCTAGGACCATCAAACCACTGCTAGAGTGTTCACAGACAGCGGCCCCGAGAAGCAGAGCCTATGTTTCGGGCGCTACCACCCCGCGCGATTTTACACGAATATTTCCAACCCTGACTTTAAGCCGCCGACCGGAAAAAAATGCAGCCGGCTAACGCTTTCAATGTTCAATAGCTCCCAGACAATAGGGCCTAGGACCATCAAACCACTGCTAGAGTGTTCACAGACAGCGGCCCCGAGAAGCAGAGCCTATGCTTCGGGCGCTACCGATCCCGCTGCGATTTTACACGAATATTTCCAACCTGACTTTAAGCCGCCGATCGGAAAAAAATGCAGCCGGCTAACGCTTTCAATGTTCAATAGCTCCCAGACAATAGGGCCTAGGACCATCAAACCACTGCTAGAGTGTTCACAGACAGCGGCCCCGAGAAGCAGAGCCTATGTTTCGGGCGCTACCACCCCGCGCGATTTTACACGAATATTTCCAACCCTGACTTTAAGCCGCCGACCGGAAAAAAATGCAGCCGGCTAACGCTTTCAATGTTCAATAGCTCCCAGACAATAGGGCCTAGGACCATCAAACCACTGCTAGAGTGTTCACAGACAGCGGCCCCGAGAAGCAGAGCCTATGCTTCGGGCGCTACGACCCAGTGCGATTTTACACGAATATTTCCAACCCTGACTTTAAGCCGCCGATCGGAAAAAAATGCAGCCGGCTAACGCTTTCAATGTTCAATAGCTCCCAGACAATAGGGCCTAGGACCATCAAACCACTGCTAGAGTGTTCACAGACAGCGGCCCCGAGAAGCAGAGCCTATGCTTCGGGCGCTACGACCCCGTGCGATTTTACACTAATATTTCCAACCCTGACTTTAAGCCGCCGATCGGAAAAAAATGCAGCCGGCTAACGCTTTCAAAGTTCAATAGCTCCCAGACAATAGGGCCTAGGACCATCAAACCACTGCTAGAGTGTTCACAGACAGCGGCCCCGAGAAGCAGAGCCTATGTTTCGGGCGCTACCACCCCGTGCGATTTTACACGAATATTTCCAACCCTGACTTTAAGCCGCCGACCGGAAAAAAATGCAGCCGGCTAACGCTTTCAAAGTTCAATAGCTCCCAGACAATAGGGCCTAGGACCATCAAACCACTGCTAGAGTGTTCACAGACAGCGGCCCCGAGAAGCAGAGCCTATGTTTCGGGCGCTACCACCCCGCGCGATTTTACACGAATATTTCCAACCCTGACTTTAAGCCGCCGACCGGAAAAAATAAGTTAATAAGTAAGGAGTGTGACCATGTCAAATGTAATGAGGGAGACAATAATCAACCAATCATAGAAGTATGAAAATGTCACATGCTTGTTGTTCAGTCCAGTCTTACGTCCAGATTTAAGTTGAGATGGATGATGCTGAAGAATGACAACCACCTGTTGCTTGCTCTCACTCAAATTCAAATGTCTGTTCACATTTTTGCAAAATACTTATCTCTATTTAGCAAGATGACATTACTTGTGTGGAAATAATTATTTTGTAAATGTCAGACTACAATTACCAGTTTTCTTTATTCACACCTCTCTTGTGCAACCCAGAACAGTTTTCACTTTTTAACCTGAATAAAATAGACCACAGGTGAACTGTTGGAGAACAATCAGCATCCACTGTGCCGCATTCAATATCCTGACCAGCATGGGGCAAATGTGGAGAGACATCAGCTATCAAGGACTGTGCCACACATGGTCCTTTAAACACTGCCAGTTTGCTTGCTTTGCTTGGCCTTATTCCATACCCATTTCATCCCACCGGGGGAGGGAGTCCTAGAGGGACCAGAGCAAACATGGGTGTTGTGATCTGGGACAATATCCGTTTGCATCAAGCAGGACTTTGGGTTTTTGATTATCATTCATGTTTTTTGGTATATTTCTGCCACCACACTCGCTCTTCCTCTGTCCTAATGGAGAGTTTGTAAACAAACAATTACAAGATGTTTGGTTGCAATCCTCACCAGTGACTCATTATTCTTCAGTCAATGGAGAAAGCATACAGAGATATTGTTGCTTGTTGAGTTCAGTGTTGCATGTTGTCAGTGGTGTGATGTGTTTACATGCAATGTCATACCATGTTAAATAGCAACTGAATAGACATGTTATGGGCAGTATTTGCCATGGCAGACCAGCAGATTACATCGCAAAACCTCATGCTCAGCGCTCATGCCTTATGACTGCCATTTAGGAATTATGTGTAGCGCTTGAGCTCCAGTAGGTGGCAGCAATGGTCTGCACATTCACCCTATGTTTAACTGCTGGAAAAAGGCTTTTAAATGAAGACACATTAATATTGACATGCATCTGCTGCAATGGAACACCCCCTCTACAGTTGTCCCTTCCGTGAAAAGCATGTGAGGGCTGAAGAGGTGGAGCCTTATGGCTTCTAAATGGTAATTCATGTAAAACTCATTGTACATGTAGAATAAAATGGTGACAGGTAAGGTGTAAATTAATTGAATAGAATAATTTTAAGTACTTTAACAGTTATTGTATGTAATTATTGTATTGCTTCTTCGATCTCTTGAAGCAGTAAGAAATACTGTATTTAAAACCACTTTCCTTATATTTAGTATTTAATCTGTAAGAATGGATAAGAAAAGGACCTTAAACACACACCATTCCTTTCTCTAAAATTTGGGGATTTTTATAATTAAATAAAATTATTGAATTGGCTTGTTATAAGCAATATACCCACACATTTACTGACTCACTATCATCTGATCATCTGAAAAAAGGTGATTGTGTTTTGTTACACAGAGTAGTACTGTATTGCCTGGCCATGCTCTGTCCTCTTGGTTCAGTGATATGAGCAAGGCAGCAGACTTAATACCCCAATTCTGCTGTGGTCTTGATACGCCCTGAGAAAGACAACAGAAGCCATTAGCTTTAGTTCTACTGTGTAGTGTGGTTCCTGTGTGGTTCCCAGGTCTCATGATCCTCACAAACCTTATGCATCCTGGATGCATAGAATTAGGTTGCAGGCTGACATTGGAACATGCATTTTTTATTAACGAGTCAGCATTTTTCCTCCAAAGGAAGGATTCGGAGGTTATCCTTCGCCTTTGCTCACATCCTAAAAAACGCAATCTCTGATAATGGCATGGAAGCTTTCCTCCTCAGCTGACCACAAAGCAGAAAGCAGAGTAGCTTGGTATCAGTCTTGGTAATTAAAAGATGTTTTTAAGGCAACAGGCATTAAAAATCACATAGGATTGTGGCTGACAGTCCTCAGTTGTGTATGATATGTACGCAACTATTACAGATGCAAACAAGAACAAAGCCACCAGACCGGCAGAAGAAAATGCTTCTACGTTACGCTCAATATACAGTACATCCCTTCAGGCTGCAGGGATATTCCCTAATGGAAGAGATGGAAGCCAGAGAAACTGAGTGAATTTTTCACCAACCTCCCAGTCAGGAGAGTAGCATAAAATTTGGGGCCTTGTGCAAATGCAGTACCAGTGGGCCCCTTCCCCCTTTGTAGTCCAGGCCTTTTGAGGCACCCCCCCCCCCCCCCCGCCTGGGCCTTGGGTAGCCAGTACCACTATTCCCCCCGCTGTGACGCCCGTGCTCCCAGTACTCGGCAACATGTTAGGGGACACATGTAATTGCAGTTGGTTCTCATTTCACAGAGATACTGCTCAAATGGTGCTATTTTGATAAGTACACTGTAGAGATGAGAAATAAGTGAAATGTGGGTGGAGGTTGTCTGGTTAAACCACAGAAAAGCCACATATGGGCTAAGACGATTCACTCCCAGGCACATTAAATGGAATTCACTATTATAAGCTTCTCTGGGAGTTTACAGTCCTTCTGTTCATATCAATCTGACAGGAGTTTTGAAAGGGCTCAGTCAAGAAGAGGCTTTTGAGCACAAATGTTAGCACAATATGAAATGACAAGTGACCCTGCACAATTCAAAACCAAGGGTAACACATGCACATTCTAAAGTGTTTTTGTGGAATAAAACAGTGTGTGGTCTCACTTAAATAATTGATATGAACAGCATTAATTCCATGAACGAATTTGTAAAGCATAAATTCATGTTGGCCAGGAGTGGAGTGGGAGAAGTACTCTGAAGCATCATTGGACCGGGCAGGTTCTTCAAGAGAAGTGTTGGGTCATAAGGGATTACTATTGATTTAAGTGCATTTTAAATGGAGGTCATAACGGGACTGGCTGTTGAAAGTACATTCCCTCCATACCACGCAGATCAAACGGAGTGATGTGGCTAGTATTCAGATGGGTGTGACGGGATTAGTGGCTTTTCTTTACTTATTTATTTCTTTGGATGGTTACCCACGTTAGCAGGGCGGCACAGCTGGGATTCCATCCTTAACGGTACTATTTCCGTATGTGTTCCTCTGATGTGAATTTGCTCACGTGGTCCTTTCCCATTTTTGGATGCTGTTGGAGGTGATGGGCCCAGGGAGAGTCGGAGTGGGCGTTTCTGCGGATAATGTGCCCCATGGTCTGGAGGAATGCTCTGGAATTGCTTCTCAAGTCCTTAATCTTTTGCTGTGATGTGCCCTGAAAGAGTTAAATCATGGGGGGGAACAGGGTTACTGCATTACCAGCAGGAGGCACTCTGCCGCCATCTCTTAGGGTACAGGAGGGAATCAACAAAGCATAAGTGAGGGCTGTCCTGCGTGCTTAATCCAAATGGCTTAAACAAAGCTCTGCTGATTTATGGGAACGTGGGCTGGTGAAAGGCTGCAGATGGCAGGGAAGGAAAGGGTAATGTGGGGAAGCTAATGCACCCTGGCAACAGACTCCCAATGTACTGGCTTATCAAACGGGCTGCTTCATTTCAGCTGTACAGATGGAATAAAATGGCAGGTTATTGGCCATGATCCACTGCAAAAGTCCTGAATGAAAGAGACGTTGCCCATTTATGACATCACCCTTGGAACATTCTACTACATGTATATAAAATTGTTCGATTGATATTTTTCAGTCATGCAACCAAAAGGAAGGTGACTGGTTGTGCTTCGCTGAACTTTTATACTTCACATGTTTTTTCAGGCTGCACTGGTCAGGTTGCTAGATAATTGCCCCTGCTTGCAGACTTTAACTCTCAGTTAACTGTTTTGGACTGAGGAGAGCAAAAAGGACTCATCGTACCTCCCCCCACTTTACCTGCTTAAACACATACCTATAGACAGGGCTGTCCCTAAGGCTGATTGTTTATGTGGGCTAATGTCTTGTCTGTGAAATTCCCAGAAGTATTTTTTCCCACGGTAATGGGGATGAAATTGTACCTCATCCGCCCCTCTTAGGAAGTGAAATGTTCTTAGAAAATGAAACCTGAGAACATTGAGAACTTAAATAAGTTGATAAAAAATGATTGCATGCATTTTATGAGAGGGCATTTATTTGCTGTGGGTAAAATTTAGCTGAGACCCATTTTGGTGTTCATTTAATCTCTTGAATAAAAAAAATATGAATAGAATTTTTATTCCATTGTAATGCAGATGTGTTTGAGTTAAATAAGATAATGCTGCTTTCAAATTGTTTCAAAGATACAAGATAAAAGATAATGCTAGTTTCAAATAAGGGGCAAGTTATAAATATATCAGTAACCTGTAATTACAGATCACAGTACACCAAACGTGTGATGTACTCTCATTTGGGTTCAATAGATGAGATGAGATATCAAAAGATATTCCAGGAGGGCTGTATTTATAGCTTATTTTGTCCCCACAAATTCCCTGTTGCACCAGATGGTCAATTGTTCAGTGACATTTCAACTGGGAGGTGCTAGCGGATGTAGTGTTGGATTTCCCACAAACTATTTCACGTAAATCATCATCCTATAGGAAGGATGGGCTTTTACTTTTAGAAATATGCTCACACATCAAAGCATCTACAGCAGCAAGGCAAAACTGGAACCAGGACGGGCACACTGGAACCTAGAGGGAAGGGCCAGAAGAGGAAGCACTCATAGCTGACACAGGGGTGAGGACAGTAGAGAGGGCCTCCCAATGCCCTGGCCTAGGATACAGCCATTGATTTATGCCCTGCAGGTGGCTGTAGAAGGTTTAGATGTCCGATCAGTGAAGAACAAATGGGCCCCTCGGTGTATTTACATCTTAATGTTTCTGAAAGATAAGGCAACTGTTGTATTCTTTTACACTCACACTGAAAATCCTCTGACCCCATTTGTATTGGATTAAGAGCTCTTAAATGACATCCCTTTTGTTATTAAGTAGCAGCACATCAAGTCTCTAGTATATTGCATGTTTTTATGTTCATCTTAGACTCTAAGATGACACTCTCTCTCTCTCAAAAAGCCAAAAATGTTATTCGCAAATTCAGGGGAATGAAGACTGAGTCTGTGATCTTCATGTTCCCTGGGGACCTGCATTTCTGCTGATACTGTAAAAATGAGGACGAGACAAGTGTCATCTAATACACTGGCCACCTGTACTAGCCAGACCAGTATTTTTTAAAATGATAACAGTTTACAAGGGTGTGTTTTGTGTGCCGTATCACTGCTGAGCTACGCAATGTTGGATGAGAGTTCCCAGCAGCGCTTCTATGACTTTCATCTGGGATACAGACTGAGACTGTGATCTACTGATCACAACAGTGGGTCACCTTACTCAGGAAGTACAGCACCATGAATATTGGGTGAGTCACAAGAACAAGCAGCTCATCTGGGTGGTCAAATGGAACTTGAAAACCCTTGGCCCCCTTTTGTGTCTTTGGAGTGAAAAATTATTATAATTTATTTTCTTGTAGTATGTTTTTTTTTTTTTTTCACAAAGTTCGCACTGCCGCATGGCATGAACAAGAAGACAATTTTACAAATTGCATGTTTGAAGTTTTTCATTTATTTGGGCATTTTGAACTTCTGAAATTATTGGGAATACATCAGCATGGCTTGTAAAGATGAGCTCACATACTTTAGAATGTTCATGTTTTTCTTCCCACATAGAAGGCGGGAGGACCTGTTAGAACTTGGCAGTTAAATGTCCTTACATTCTGTAGAGTTTACACAGGTCTGGTTGATGTAACACAGCCTTTAAAAGCAGTGTGACAGATAAACAGAACCTCTGTGCTTAAATGTGCTTACTCAAGTCTGCTAGTTCATTTACCACTCAGTAGAGCACAACTCAGAAACAAAAATCACTTCTAGTTTGGTGACTGCTTGCAAATCCATTCAAATCCTCAGTTCTGTGGGGGAAACACTTTGAAACTTTATAGGAGTACAAAAGAGCATTTTGATAAGATACAAACAGGTGCCAGAGTTATAACTGAAACCATTGAAACAAGGTTTTTCTATCTTGCTCCTGTGTAGCTTTGTAGGCCTACCTTTCGCCCAAGCACTTATCAGCACACTGATTAGTTATATGGATTACTGTACAAAAACGCAGTTCAAGAGAGTCTTCTGAAGTGATTTTTATTTTTGCTGGTTACAGGCTTCAGGATTTAATCTAATTTTAATCATATAGTTCTATAAGGTTATTTATAATGCCTTTACCCATCTCTGCTTACAACTTAACATAATCTAAATCATTTGAGGCATTTTAATATAACCCTAAAGAAAAAACAATCAGCTTTTTGTATCTTTTGCTTTTTAAAAGTTTTTTCGACATTTTAGAATAAAACCATGGTTTAGAATTCATAAAGAACTTGTGATGATAGCGCAAAGGTTGATGAACTGCTCTGGAAAATGGTTCACCTTTGACATGACAAAGAAATAACTGAAATATTATAACTACAGAATAGTGTTTCATTTCTGTATTCACACAACAATTTATGGTAAATATTACAAATATATAGATAGAAAAATAAAAATATTTCATCTTGAAGTGCAAATAAAACTGTTGTTTTCATGTATTGTTATCCAACTAAATATTTTATGAACAAAAATATAAGTGGAGACAGACAATTCAAATGGAGACAGGTAAGGCAATATCAATGCTGGAAACGTCAAAGACAAAAACAAGAAAACCAACGATTCATTGAAAACAATACCAACGTTTACAGTGGACTCAGGTGTAAGCTATCTGCTTCTGAGGACCTTGAATTGTGGTTTTATGCATTTTTCTGGTAAGTCCTCTGGGGAATAGCTCTGTGTCAAGCAGGCAGAGGAACTGGTGTTAAATTACTGTTTGTACGGAGCTTCCTTTCAGCTGTGCACTTTGCATTACTAATGCTGACTCAGGTATACATACAATGTGAGGAAGTAGCAGAGATGTTGTACAGTGCTGAACACAAAATGGCAGTATTGTAAATGCTTGATTATATTTCCAGATTTAGGTTAACTGTGCTCTTCTATATTGTGTTTCTCATAGGCACTTACTTCTTATTGTATTTGGCTGGACACTCTTCACTAACTTCCTATGGCCACATTCAATTCATACCACTCACACTGGCATACCAAGCTGCAAATGGTACTGCCCCTTCCTATCTTCAGACAATGATCACACTGTACACTTTTACCACACCTTGACAGCCGCACTTATATGACTGTAACTGTGCCTGTGTATCTTTTATCTCTAGCTCTTATGGTGTTTGGTTACCGTGTGAAATGCACTTTTGCTTCGGATACCAGCATCTGCTAAATTCCAAAATTGAAAATTGTATAACAGTCATCTGTAAAGTGTGAAAGAGTATTTGCGACAATACATTGTGATATCTTCTAGTGCACTTCAATGTATCTCAATATAGCAAAAGTAAAATACTGTATGTACAGTAATGTATACGTGATAAATAATTTATCCCTAGTTTCAGTTTTAGACAACAAACATAGCAAATACAGTTAAATTAAAAAATGAGTTAGGGTTCAATGAAGTGTGGGAATGTGATGAAGTTTATGGAGATAGGAGGTCTTTCTTTAGTTAATCCTTGTGAATGAATCATGTGCCAGTAAAAGAAAGCAGGTCAGAGAGCAATGTGTCCACTGCATAGAAATAAAGTTCTGAGAAGCTTCAGGCCTCAGTAATTTCCTTATCAGACTGTGGACCATAGGGAAAGAACTGGTGCATGACTGACTCATACAGGACAAAATGGGAGATTCTTTCCATGCATTATGTGCTGTATTATGACTGACCTGCAACATCTGGAAAGCGTGTGAAAAACAAAGAGCTGTTCCCGAAATCTCCTTAGCTCCCACAGAGTTTCTGCATATTAAGTACCAGCAGATATCACTCCAGAAACTGCAAGGGACAGATGGAAGTGAAAGGATGCAGTGAAAGGATGTCGGCCACCTTTAATCCTAGGCCTTTCTTGGAAATGGCACTTGATATCAATGAAGGAAGCGGAACTGAAACAGCCATTGAGATACCAATATTCAGTGTTGACTACTTCAGAGTCATCAATGATTTATACATTGTGAACTAGAAGTTCAGCAATGAATGGACACCAATATGTTTAGATGTTAGATGCAATGTGTGACAAAGGAATGCTTGTTAAAAAATAAAATTTTAATTGATTCAAAATTCTGCCAATTACTCAATGCAATTATAATGAGCAGCAGCTACCTTTAGCTTTGTGAAACTCATCAAAACTATCTTTTCTGAAACAGGCCTGCACTGCCTTCTCTGCCCTTCCTAATTGGACCGCAGCAGGCATTTCAGAGAGGCTGATACCCTCATTCTTAAGATTTGTCAGGCTCTCTGCCAACGGGCCCTGTCAGACCTGTGCTCTAATACGCCTTCAGCTTGAGCCGGCAGCTGTCCCAAAACTAAGTGAAAAAAATAACTGCATGTTTCCCAGGGGAGGACAAGATACTCTGTGTTGTGTTGTGTCTCTGGAACTATTTACATTTCTTTCACTTTACATTTTGAAACATCGCTAAGGCAAAAACATTCCAGGAATGAAGATTCTTCTTAGTAAAGCTTTTTTTTCTCTTCTTTCTAGTGTTTCTGTCTCATTAACAGGGAGTCCCAGAATTGTATTTATGAAATGCTCAGAATTCTTTTAGATAACACGTTATTGCTGGCCTTGATGATTGGTGTTTCTCGCTGTGTCTGTGTTCTTCTGCTGTTCTGTCATGCTGAAGCTGGAAATCCTGTTACAGCACTGATTGTTTAGTCTGTACTGCTCAGCAAATTGATTTCATGATATAAGGTGATAGCATTGTGTGAGATACCACAAGATGGCATTCTCAACACATCTGCTTCGTGGCTATGTTATATGGCCACATATTTCACTTTTTGTCTGCCCAACACTTGCTGTCCAACCATGAATTTTAATTTGTTCTTTGATCCGCGGGTTTCACATAAAGTTGAAAGAAACTTGAGATAGTTCTTGTATATGTATTACTGACATCTTTATGATGTACTAGTTTGAGAAGTGTTTGAAGCAGGACTCACAGTAGCTTTATAGATGAAGGGACTGAAGGCACTGCCACATTCCATGACTTCCTTTGTTTGATGGGGTCAAAGACCCTTTAATGCAGGGTTGTCCCCTTCCAAAATGTGATGTGCTTGTTTGTTTTTTTCCTGAACACATGGTGTCCTGTAACCTCTCAGCTGCTCAGCTGCTCACATTTGTGAGTTCAGGTGCCGCCTATCTTTCTTCTGTGGGTGTGGGTCCATTATAGCTGATTAATTATTACCAGTTAATAATTATTACTACATTTTACCATATTTTAGCAATGTTTAATCAAAATTAGGTCACCATCAGCCAAAACTCTCCAAATTATGATTTGGACTATTTATGATGTGACAGCTTTAGATCTGCAATTTCAAGAGGCCAGAGTTGCAGAAATGTCACCTTTCAGCATAGGTTTTTAAACTGCATTTTTTTTATTGATATATTTTACCACAAGTGTTGTGATGATTTTTTTTTCTTTAATGTCGCAGCAAACAAAAAGTTGTTTAAATTTCCACACTGAGTTTTGTTTTTAATTAACCTGAAATGTATCTCAGGTTTCTATGCATTTTTCACAGAGAAGTCATTTCCAGAAAATAATTTCTTAAAACAGCAATAAACAGTATGAATCAGTAAATCTATGATGTTATCATTGACTATAGGTTTTCCGCATTTCCTAAAATAACGTGAATGTAAAATGCTGTAGGCCTACTACTCAGCCCAAACTTCTCTAAGCTTCTCTAAGTCACATAAACACTGACTCTCCCACACATATTTTGTGACTGGATGTGAAATGCTGAAGATGACAGAAAGATGCTGTGATCCCTTCATGAATTTTGTTTTGAGCAGTACTAATTTGGGCAAGCTCGGGACCGTTTTCAACTACACAGGCCTGTCTGAGCTGGATCCACGACAAACTCGTAAGCTGTGTAAAGCTCCACTGTGTTCCGGAACCCTCTGATTCATTGTGTTCCAATTCCAACCTCCGAGCCCCCATGTGTCATAGCCCTCCTCGCCAGCCACTCAGTCCGGTCATTCAGTTTATATAGCATTTTAGAGGCACGGCGGCTTCCTTTTCTTTGGGAAAGGAAGGGGGCTATTACTCAACTCCGCCAGTCTAGATCTTCCTCAAAGATGTATAAGACAATGTAAACAGGCAGGGAAATGTATTGATATCCCTCTCCCAGGAGAAACTAGATCTTCTGGGCAATTAAGTATAATGTGGGAGATTTTTGTCAAATTAAATGGATCTCACAGTGGATAGTTGAAGTGGATAGTTATACTCCCCAATGCCATTCAAACATTGAATCTAACCTTTGTACCACAGAGGTTTTTAAGCATAATATAACAATTGTATTTTTAAATTATTTGCATCCTTATTGCACGTCTTTATCAGAAGTGAGGCCATACTATTAACCCTAAAAGAGATAATCACGCAGTTGAAATGACAGACCATGTGACATCCTGAGGAGGATAATCTTTCCCCTCTTGTAATGTCTATGATTATCCTTGGGCCACTGACTGCAGCAGGCAATCAACACCACACAGGAAGTTGTCATCCTCTGTCCTTGTGTACAAACGTCCTGCGATTCTCCTGCGCTCTCGTTCCTTCCTCTGGTTACCCTTTCAGCTTTCATCTGCCATGAAAACAAATACCAGCAACTTTTTTTTCACTTGCAGGCATAAAAGATGAAGGAACAGGGGCTTTTCTGAGAATTTATTTAACTCTACCAAGGACAGGTTTTATGTGTTCATCCAGTAAAAGAACTAGTAGCTATTTCTGACATGCATTTAAAGATATTCCTAAGAATAGTATAACCAGATGGCGGCTGTATGTCCTTGCTAAAAAAAAAAAATGAAGATGCAGCATTTTATTTTAGTCCGACAATTTCCAGCATGGCTTTTATGCTTCTGCTAGTTGTGCATGTATTAAACGCTACCCCATCATGTTCGTTTCTTAAGCTGGTGGAAAGCATAGATAAAGGCCTTATAAATGACTGTGTTGCTCATAAAGTGGTAACTTCTTCTCTGTTCTGGGCAATGAACAGAGGAGAAGAACTGAAAGGAAGTCAAACAAATCACTTTAATTTGTGGACAGCCCTGCACAGCTACAGAAGCCGCCTCCATGGGCTCGACTCACAAATTAAATTGATGACTCGACTCAGGCCAGAATGTGACCTCCTAGCGGTGCTGGGTTAAGGCCCAGTGCCCCTGAACAGAACACCAACATCCTGCCTTTGCCTCACACAAAGCAGCCCTCCCGACTGCCAGGCCTCCACCCCACACCAGCCAATGCACATGATGCCAGAATCTGGAGCCTTTAATTAAAAGAAAAAAAGTGTTACTCAGCACTCATTATGATCTCAATTCAAGTTAATTTTTGTAGAGCTATTTCCCAGAAGACCGATTAGTGAAGCATTTCAAGCTGGGCTAATTATTATCATTTTGTCTGATCATGGAAAATCATGACATGGTCGGTTTGATTACCTTGCCTTAGTTTTTTTGTGTGCAGTTTTTTGTTAGTGGACACACAGCCTGAAGGTTGTTAACTTGTTAAGTAGTGTCTATTCATCCTGAATTTGCAAATAAACCTTTGCCCATGTCCAGTTTATAAGGCAACACACACTGTCCCTTATCATTTCACCATGCACAGTAAACTGTGGTAACAAAGATATATAGATGAGGGCACACAGAGACCCCTGTCCCAGTGAGTACTGTATGAATGGGTCAGGAATACAACACTGAGCAGACTGAGGAGACCAGCAGCACCTGTGCATCTTCAGTCAACAATTGACAGGCAGTCAGAGATCTCTGAGGCAATTATTTTCTCCCCAGACAGGAATTTCTTGTCTCTGGACAGGTGCTTTTAAGACACAAATCTCTACTGGAAAGGAACCCTACATCCTGGTTAATTGTGAGGTCATAAAATACACAGAGCTTTCTTTGTTGTTTCATACCCCAAGTAGTTCTCAGGGTTTCTTTGACTGAATTAAGGAAAGTGATGTGCTGATTACCCTGTGGACCACACACAACCATCAGATTCTTTCTGTTGGTGGGGTAAATACATAGCGAATCTAGACACAGTTTTGATGAGACAATCTCTTTTTAAAACATACATTTTGTTTCATTTTTATTTGTGGCTTTTCCTGCTCTGGCATCTAAATAATGTGAACAAGAGGGCCTAGAAAATCCAGACACAACTATTAAAATATTTAGTGTGGAAGTTTGGGGGGAAATTATAGTGATTCACCATAAATGTCAGCCTATTTGTGGTTGCTCTCATGCAATGTTGCTGCCAAATATTTTTTTCTTTACTGCATATTCCTTCCAACAGTTACTAAATCTGGTTTTCACTGACTGGTGAGTATTGCTAGTATTCCAGGCAGAACCAGGACTGTCCATACTGTTCACCTCTTTAAAGTCCTCTCAATTTCACATCAGAATAGGCAGGAAGACACTTGGAACTATTGGAACCTGCAATTTGCTGCACTTTTTTTTATTTGTGTATCAACATATTTTCAGAAGACCATTACTAACTAAAATTTCAAGACTGCATGAAGAACCAAATCAATTGCACAGCTTATATTGATAAGAGGACCAAAGTAATGACAGCTGCGTAGTGCTATAAAAAAATTGTCATTACGTTTATGTTCTGGTACCCCACCTAATAAACAACAGTAGAAGACCAAGGGCACAATATTTTAAGTCTGGTGCAACCATGCACTTTTTCAAAGACACACAGTAGCTTCATCTTGCAAAGTAGAAAAATTGACAAAACATTATGCCATCTGCTATGGTAACATCAGTTAACAATAACATGTGTTAGACACTGATGACTAATGTTTGCACAGTGATTGCATTATACTGATGTAATTGTGGTTGAAGTGAACAGCTGTATCACACGATGAGTGAATAGTTTAACAATGTCAAATACTGATTTTATCAACAGAACTCTAAAATTCTAAAATATCAACAGAAAACCAAATGATTAAACAATCAGAAAAATGACCATGATTACAAGTGCTCTCAAATGCATTGTACCAAACATTATATATGTAAGTGCTTTCTAGTGTTTTTTTTTTTTTGTGATTGTTGTTTATAGATTTTGTTGTATATAATGTATAAAATAATCAAATATGACAAAATAATGCCAACTGAGGGTTTCTCATGCGTGGACTTTCATTATGAGTGGATGGTCAACCTTTCAGTTCATGAATTCAAGTCTAGAGGAAGCTGTCTCAGTACAGAAATTATTTTCCCTCATTTTGTGGTTGGACCTGTTTCTATTTAAGGGTTTCTATCCTTATTTAAGCGGCTTAAATGGTTTGTGTATATAACAAAACTTTTAACATGGAGACTGCAAAAAAAAAAACAATGCTTGGGGTGAGACAGGGCTTTTGTATACTGTTACTTGGTGTCGACAAAATGAGCAACAAAGAATGGCCTGTCTATTCAGCACATTCCTCCATTTTATCCATTTGTTCTCACTTCTTTAATTATTTGCTGGCTTTCTAAGTTATGGAACAAGTGTGTAAAATACTATTTAACTGTCCCATTCCACTCAATCAGATTTAAATCAGATTACACATGTTTTTAAGTTTTTGGATTTCTTCTGTTTGTATATACTGCTGTGCACTTTATAGCCCAGTCCAGGTTGTCTCACAAAGCCAATAGTGGGCAGATATGTAGAAAATTGTACATATTATAAATTATGTCACAATCCTGAAAATAACAGAACCAGTGAATCTTTCTGGATTCTCAACAACAAATTTTCCAAAAAATTAAAATTAAAATTTGTGTTTCTAAAGCACAGCATAAGTATTCATACTATTCTGATTCATACTATTCTTGAAACCTACCCTACAAACTGGTTCAATTCACAAGAGGTCAAACATGTAAAAATACTAACCTTCAATTCTGTCGGACAATAACAGTTCAGTTCTGCTGTGAAAGTCTGACATGGGATATTGCAGGAATTGCTCCAACAGTTACTCATAATTGTCCATACTGAATTTAAGTATGGTTGATTTGAGCCGTGCATGAAGAGGCTCTGTGTGTGTCTCTGGAGAGCTGTCTGACTGAGTGCCCAGTGGGGCAGAGAACACGCGGAATGCCTCCTCATTAGAATCGCCCTTCAGTCAAGGGGTGGCGAGTCGCACCTCCTGCATAATGGATGTGGGGCCAGCCGCTGTATTCTGTCTTTCTCTTGACGATCCACGGCCTAATCTTCCGCCTTAATCACTGCTGCTGCCCGCTGAGTTCGGCCCCGGTGGCCTTCGAATCGTCTGAAAGCCTTAATGTAGAGAAGCAGAGGGGAACTGACCGGTCGGCTCTTGTTTTCTCCTGTTCGATTTCCTCTCTGCTTCTTACAAAAGACAGAGCATCTAGAGTCTGGACTCACGTTTTATATGCCTGCTGCTCTTCTTTATAAACTCTGTTTTAATACAAATGTGTATCACTCCTGGGGTGGTAAGATGTAATTTATCTGAAGATCGATTAAATTATTTTGTTTTGTTGTTCTGAAACAAACTTTATGAAGATCACAGCTTTTTAAATATGCTGAAGAACTGTAGTGTAAGGACTGTACAGTGACATAGTGGAACTCAAAATTTCTGCATGTGCCATACAGAAATTATCATGTTGGGCTGCTGTGGAGCCCTTTATGTATTTGTTCAATCTGCAAGTTACTTTAAGCTATAAATATGATTTGTGAAGTTCCTCATTCTCTGTCACGATTTCGGAGACAAAATGGAGCATTGTAGTTTGCATGCAGCAGCATGACTCATTGGCTTGGAAGGCCAAATCAAGCTGTTACACTACACACAGAAAAACATGAATTAAATAGTTGGTGGCTTCAGATCTTGGGAAAAATATCTTTCCCAAGATCTGAAGCTTTTGAGGTTTTCACTTCATGGCATATAGTGTTGTGTAATTCATATACACCAATAAGAGGATTTCAGAACATAAAACAGCAACTTTTTCTCTTAGGGCTTAAGGCACGAGAACTAAGGCTGCCGAACTACAAACAGGAAGTTAAGCATGATTTCAGGAAAGTCTTGACAGTGGAAAACCAACTAAGGGAGCTTTTGTCCTGAGGTGTAGGCAAGGGAACATTTGTTTTAGCACAGCAAAGCCTTAGGTTGCCCTGGCCTAGCTCTGCGGTATTAAAGGCAGGGAACAGAATATGTAGGTGGACCAAATCTGACATATCAAATATGTTCTTTAGTAAATGCAGAGAAGCATTTAAAAACATTCAGAAAGGCTGGTTCAAGTCATCACACTTAAATTATCAAAATACAACTTCACAACTAAACTTTCTCTATATGCCTTTCTCAGTCTAACACTCAGTCTAGCTATACTTAAAAACAGTGTTTGTGACAATTTCTTGCTTTTCGGTTTTGCCCCAAGGGAGACATGGTTATTTCTACAAGCTCAAGCACAGCTACCAATTTTCCTTCTAAACTAGCTTTGAAGAAGTTTTCTGCTATTAAATTATGTATAAATTCCATCTGTTCTGTTTGTAGACTTCTGCAATGTGTCCAAAGACACATACCTGACTATGTTCTGTAACATATTAACTATCCACAAGTGAAATTTGCAAACCTGCCAAGAGTAGCATTCATTCTCAACAATCTAATGAGAAAAGTCAACTCCAGCATCCTGCTCCACCTAAACCTCAATTTAAAAAGCCAACTGAAAACATTTCAGGAGGCTTCTCCTCAATCTTCTGTCATTCTATGTCTTCATACATCCCGAAAGGTGTTTTAGATATAGGGTCTAATTTGAGGATTTTCTTTAGTTACATACTTTTCTCTGAAGTGGGTGGGTGCCTCAGAGCAGAATTTCATGTATGTGTCAACGCACTGGGAGATCCTAGAATAGTATCCCCGGGTCCTTTTTTAACATCAGATGGGTGCCAATAGCTCCACTGTGACCACTGAGGATTTGGTAGAAGAGTGGGCGAAGGTGCCTAGAGTGTACATTCATTTGACAAAAGCGCTTGGGTCATGTCCTATTTCCCCAAAGTAGTGTTCACATGCCCAACACAATTATCTTCTGTCATTTTTATTGGTGAGAAAGAGGTTCTATCAGTATGAGAAACTGACCCTAGGGAATAAAGAGGTATATTTCACTCATCTCTTCAGTAATTCTTTCACAGCTGACTCCATCTAAACACCCGGGAGCGATAGCTCATCCGTTTCTGTGGGTAACCAATCTCTGCATGAAGGACTGCGGCTGTGGAGTTCAGACAAATAAATCACTCCTGTAGTACCTGAGCCAGGTCTTTGAAGGATGACCTCAAAGTGACACATTCCCAGCACACGTCTTAGTTAACATGTCTGTAAGGAAAAGAACAGACACTGTCAATAGCAAGCTGTACATCCAGTGTTACATTACAAGCATCAATTGTACTCATTCATTTTGTTAATAATTATGTTTCTTTCTCTGTGATTGTTCTATTTCTCATTCAAATGTGGGACATGTGGATATGAAAATCCAAAACTTGCTATTGAATCCAAAGAAAATGTGATTGCCTTATTATATACTCTGGCTGAAAGCACTTAATTAAAAATATATTGAACAGTCCTGGCTCCAGGAATAGGTGTCACGGTTGAGGAGGATGGGACGCAATTGCGGACCGAGGGGATCTAAAAGTTAACCCTGAGGGATAACCACCAAATCGCTGAGCGATAGAAAGGGAAGGGGAAAAACCAAATAAAGAGCGAAGTAATCGCTCTCTCCACTCACTGAAACTTCTGTCAGCGGGCTCAGAAAACTAAAAGAAATAAAACACCGCCGCAGCGTAGCTGCCCAAAAAGAAAACCCCCACTAGAAAAACAGAGTGGGGTCACTTACAAAAGAAAAAGGATATTCGCAGCCCGGCGAGTAGAAAACAAAAAGAAAACTAAAGAGACGAGGGCAAAATGTCCTCCACAGCACAGAGAGATAACCAACTCGAGAAGAAACTAAACAGTGATCAAATCAGGCAGATAGGATCAACACGGTAACTTCTGCCGATTCTCACACCCCTACACACTAAGAGTCTGACAAACAATGAGTCTGCGCTGAACCCCAGAAATCAGGGGCTACATATAGGCCTCCTACACCTGACCCTCATCAGGGACAATTAGCTCAGACAAATACCTGTGAGGTGCTATCACCTCACCATAGTACTCATACACCTGCCCCTCGTCAGGGTCAATTAACCCGCCGAAATCAGAGAGAGAGGTGCCACCACCTCACAATAGGATGTGAGACACAGAGCTGTCTTTTGAACCTGAGACAAGATAAGGCTTTGCAAAAAAAAAATGGTCTCACAATGTTTTCTCTCAAAACTATTAAATCTTTTAGGATTTAGGATTTACTATTACATTACATTATAGGGATTACATTGTACATAAAACTGAAGGTGTCATATAACCCATAGTTATTCACTTAAATACACCATTTGAACATCCTGAAAGTCCTAAAGTCCCTTATATGAGCCCATCATACACACACAAAAGCTGCATCAGAGTCAGACAAAGTTAAATCAGATGGCTGTGCACTAAAACCAAAATGTTTTACTTTGTTTTCAATTTTTTATTTTATAATTATATAGGAAAAACTTTATTTCAACAATTTAAAAAAAAACAATGGATTATGACAGCAGCACAAATAGTTACTCTTTTCTCCTTGGGTCACCAGCCCTTCCAAAACCCTGAATAGCCCAGGCAGAGTGCCTCCTACTGGTAACCATATGTAAGTGTCACAATACACCACACACAGAAAAATACTTAAATCATTCAGGGGAAATTTCAGCACTTTCCCACACCACCAGCCACATACCCAGCAGAGTCACCCACATCCCATATCCCAGGGTCCACCATCTAGCCAGTCTAGCAAAAAAGAAACAAAATACTCGGGTGACACTCATTCACACCATGAAAACACAACATTGTGCAGGGTGGGTCCCAGTCACACCATACTGTTGGCATGACAACCATCCAAAAAATGGATATAAAAACAAGCCATAAAATGGAAAACTGAAACCGAAAAACCCAGAGTGCACCAGGAGACTCTACAGCTGGGGTGGGCCTGTGCATATGCAGTGAGTACACGAGGGAGGGCCAATGTGATTGTGTTGTTGCTCCCACTGATTACTCTGGCTTAATTGGCCAATTAGCTCACGGGAAAACTTTCATACATATTTTCCACGTGCAGTCTATCAATCATTTTATGTTCAGATGGTAGATTTTTTTAATTAATTCACAAGGCTTCATTGTTACTCCGCACATGGAATGTCATTGTAACTTATTGTAATTTTATTAGTGTGTGTTCAGCTCAAGGTAACACATTTTTATAAAGGTGCGATGAGCTGTTTCAAGGAAACAATTGAAGATTGTGGAGTGATTTTTTTTACCACCACTGCTGGGCCAAAAAAAAAAAAAACTGACGTAAACCGTGTGATGCCTCAGTTTGCTTTTTGCCCGAGGGCATAGGCACACTACCTCACAATTCAAGACAGAACTTGATCGGTATCATCACACGCGAGAACACAATGCTTGGAGAACTACACCTTTACCTTAGCCGTAGGCATGGCTCAAAATCCCGAATCACAGACATTATGTTCAGCATGCTTGTTCATTTCCTTACATGATTAATGACTTCATCGACTTGGTGAGAATGTGGCTAGATTCATTCATTCAAAACAAAAAAGACATTATTTATTCTTGGGTATTGAAGAGTGTTATAAAAAATGTCTGACAGTGGTAGATGTTAACCATTATGATTGAAGTAATCAGTATGTGTTAGATGTGATCTACTAGTCATGAAATATATAAAAACTAAGTTGGATGGTTTGTCTATTTCACCTAGATTTAAAGTCCTATGACATTACCTAATCCCTGTTTCTGTTCTGAATGAAATTAGCCTCTTAAAAGCCTGTTTTTTCTGGGGGAAAATGTTACTCAAACTTTGAAGCTTGGCCCTGTAGCCAGGCCATAACATTGGTACAAAAATAAATATTTTTTAAATGTTACTGTACTGCTATCTGAATACCCATATTTTTAAATGGTTCCATTGCCCCATATTGACACATAAAGACTTGAAATTGAGTATGAAATTCTGTGAGATATAAGAAATTATGTTATAAAAATGATCCTACCAGTGGTTTTAGTAGTTTTACAGAGTATATGGAACTCATTGTAAAGCCCAGTTCTCTATGCAAACAAATCAGAATGCCTGATTGACTAACTGGCAGGGCACATCTGCTGGAACATTTCTGAGCCAACTGCCTTGTTATCTGCAGTTGGCGAGGTGTGTCACTTATGTGGCACTGGTTCTGAACCATGCTGCATTGTTGTTTAATGGCATGTTTTTCTGTCAAAAAATGCCAAATAAAAGGGAGTGGGTCCAAAATTACCTGCTGCAGACTTCTGAAAGTTCTCCCTCAGACAAGTTCAGCCATCTGTTTTGGTTTGAATTTGAATTCTCCAAAACTGTTGCAGGTTCTCCTTCCTGGTCAGAGCTCATAGAGAGGCCATGTGTCAAAATATTTGCCATCAGGCACACTCTAGAAAATTTTCCCCTGTCCATAAAGTACATCGACAATGACCAGCACCCAATATGTCTCCTTAGGCCTTTTCCCCTCATGAAGAGGCAAAAGAACATTATCCTCATAATAAAGTGGTCACTGAGTGTGTGGCTCTGCGATCACTCAAGCAACATAGAGAAAGGACACTCCGACAACCATGTTAAAGTCATTCGCTAGCCTTGTGAATCCCCAGAGTCATTAAACTACCCCACAACCTGGTCTGATGACTTGAACAGATGGTAATGTGTGTTAAGTGTGAGAACAGAGATGGCTGTGAAGGAAGGAAAGAGAGGTGTGCAAGACATTCACAGAGTTAAATAGTTACAAATGGGACCTTCTGAAGATAGGGCAGGACTTTCTGAAGCCACTTGTTAAACAATCAACACATTACAGTAATTATTCATTATTCATCTGTATTAATCATTCACTTTTCATAAGGGCATCCAATCTTATATGGGAAAGGCCAGCGCAAGCTTTTGTTGTAGCCTAGCATTACAACCCTATATTTAACAAATGAACTAATCATGATCTTCAGTCAACCTTGATTAGCTGAATCAGGTGTTTTATTGCAGCTGCAGAACAAAAACATTTACCATTGTGACCCTTATTAGAAAGATTTGACACCCCTGATTTAGTGACTTGCACCCTTGCACCAACAGGCTCCAAACTTGCTCCTTTTTTTGTAGAATCAGCTGCAGTCCTTTTACTGTTTACCACTGATTACTGCAATTAGTCTTGGGTATGTTTCCCAGGTCACACGTTCAGGAAATCCTCATAACCCAGGAGTAGGAAATCACAGAAGCATTACACTACAACAAAAAGGATCCTAGTAAGGTACAAACAGGAAGCCTGCTCCAGGATGTTTTAAGGAAGCACCCGTATTCATCTAGCAGTCAAGTGATTGAAAGGGTTGCAAAAAAATGTTTGGAATTCATTTGTTCGAGGCTCCATTCAACTTACTGATCTGTATCCATGTTTTTGACCAATAATACGAAGCTGAGAACTGAGTGAATTATCTACATACTCTGTGTGTTTTAAATGTATCCACCTGAAAGGGAATCATAAGTACGTGCCTCAGCACTGATCATCAATGGCTGTGAAGCAACATAGCCATGCAAACGTATTAAGGCTGTGTGCGGTGGGTATGGCTCCATGTGGAACCACTGCTAAGGTGCGGCATGCCGGCATGTTATCTGCATTCCAAACTACACCTACCCCTTTATTTAAACACTGTGCTACCATGGAAACCCAGCTGGAAAAAAAAGCATCGAAACTGACACCTTCTTCTCACTTCCTGCCTGCGAGCTTTGTGGTCTTTAATTTCTGTTTTAGCTTTCTCTCAGCGGCGTACCATTTCACGGAGGGAGCGTTTGGCGCGCTCATTAAAGAGTAACCTGATGAGCTTGATATTTGTTGCTGTTTGCTCTTGAACTGTTGCTCAGAAATGAAACATCTGTTAAAGTAACAATCGGGCAGAGATACGGATTTCTGCATAAAAATCATTCAGCTGAACAAAATATACCTACCCTTCCAGGGAAAGAATTATGAATCAAAAATTATTTATGGTTCTTCAGTATCTTCATGGTTTTAACGTGACTGAGCAGGGGGAACATTACATTACACAGGACAACCAGTAGTGTCCCTATGCACAAATCATAACAGCTTTCTTAATCTCATTGTCAACATCTGATTGATATGTTGACATATAGCCTAAATACAACAAAATTGCACAAAAGCTGTATTGTCAAGTAATAGGAGTGACTCAAGTTTGAAAAATTAGACTCACCATGCATATACTGCCACATCAGACAGTGGGAATATCTCCATTCTTATACACTGTTGAATATGTTATATTGTTATATTCTTACACTAACTGTTGAAGACAGGGCTTTGGTAAGTGCTTGCAGAGAATGAAGCTTTCCATAGCTTTTTCATTGGTATAGAGCTACCTGTGATCGTGTATACCATAGACATTCAGAAATGTACACACAAGCACTTCCTATTTGTTCTCTATGCAATAAGGACATTTATAAATATGCTTCCTGTATCAACTATCGCAATGAAAGATACCACTCACCTTAAAGACGATCATATTGCACCTATAAATGTTTTAGACCTACATTTAACACGCTGAAGAGAAAGAAAAAAAAAGCAACAGAAAGAAAACGTCATGGATAGAATTTAAAATGTATACAACACCTATAACAGGCTGATTTGCTAATCCGTTCAGAAGAAAAAAAACAATTGAACCTATCAGTTGTGATTAAAGGAATGACAACTAGTGCTATAAAATTTTAATCCTGAATTTCCAGATTGTTTACATTCAATTATGACCTTTGAAGTGCCCTGCTTTTACTGCTCTCTTAGTGATGCTGTCTGACAGCCGGCCCTTACTAGGTGAAACTGATGCAGGGTACAGCAAGAGCTGCTTTGTGTATTTGAGAGATTACAATCATTCTGGTGTGGTCAATGGACCTGTGGACAATACTGTTTTGACAACCTATTAGAACAAGTGCAGTGAGTCACTGAACCCTTCGGAGCAGAACTACCTTTTGGGGGAGGGTCTGGAATAGACCATTGGGTGGGCATTAGCAGCACTGCAAACCCCAACAAAGCAAGGAAACCCAATCCGATTCCATGAATTATGTAACCCTCTAATGCATTATACACTGTGGGGGGTGTTCTGCTCAAGGGTTCTGACTGGTACTGGGGCACAGAGCTGTCTAAATCCCTCAGCAGACTTGGCAGAAATGTATCCCTTGAGCTTGTCTTGTAATTCTCCAGAGGCTCCCCCATCTTTGCAGTGCTTCTCAGGTCAGGATACACCTCCCCAACAGGGAGACGGGGGAGGGGAACTGAAATCAAAGAGGAAAACCAAATGGAACTGACCACAGTGGTGTGGCAGGAGGAGCTGAAACTGTCAATTCTATATTTAGAGGAGTACTGAGGGGTCCCTCCCTTCCAGTCTCCACCCATTCCAAAGCCCTCATCAATGATATAAGGCTAGCCATATCCTAGCATATAAGTTCAGAATGCCACCAATAATCCTATCTTGTGAAAAGTTCGTGTTTCAGAAAAAGAAAAAAGAAAAAAACAAACAAACAAACACAGAATTACAGTGTAAAATGGCTCCTGATGACCTTTTGTAAATTACTTTAGTTTAGAGCCTCAGAGGATAGCTACTTCGGCATTCATAAAATTTCATTGTTTAGGAAATGAAATCATCAATGAGAACCTTGTGTTTAAACCCTCCATTTCTGAGGGTTTAAACACTAGAAAATAGCTCTGTCATATAGCCATAGGGTATTACATTACAGAAGGGTATTACAAAAGGCTATTGTGATAGGAAGAAACACTATCACTTTTCTGAGCAAGGAAGACTATAAACAGACATGAAGTGTAATGGAACATTTACCCAAAATGACACAATCCACTTCAACTATTTACTCGTTACATTATTTGCAGCCATGAACAAAATGTCTTTCAGTAATGTGTACACCTGCTTTGCTTTTCATGCCTTCAACTGTTTTCCACTGACTGACTTTAATTCAAAATGATTTGGGCTTTAATAATTCATTGCATTAATGAACGAATGGTAGGATTTTTACATCTTCCACTCTGTGAGAAACAGCTGTCTGAAACAATTACCAAGACAAGTGGCCTCTTGTCATGACATGATAAAATGGCCTCAGCAACTCATAATAATTTCAGCAGCATTTTGTTTGAGTCTGGACCTATGTGATCATAGCAATATCACAACAAATACATTACTGAACATTTGCAAATCTCCAAGTGTCATTCTCTCATCCTGTAGAACAGTGTGTAATGTGATGTCATACCTGCAAAGCTGCTCACAATATGCACACATTAAGTGCAAGAACTTTAACTTCCTGCTTCTCTTCTAACACTTTAGATATTGTTAGCAACTATTTAAAAAAACTATTGCATTAAATTAGTTATTAGAAAAACAAAATATAAAGAGGAATTCCCACATTGGCCTGTGTGCCTCATCTCCCTCCTCCCTGTTTTCACCAAAGGAATCTCCTTGTTTGCACTCTTTTATTCATCACCTCCATTTCCAGTGTTTTTCTATACTTCCATGTTGCCTGATACTTTCTTCCCATAACATTATGGGGGGTATAAAGCACTCTTGCCAGAACATAATGATGCATTGCTCACAAACAGACATATTTCAAGCTGATGATTCGCTCCCCTTTTTTTTTTTTTTTTTGCATCAGTGATGCATTATTCTGTATAATTTGGCGTTTCTCTGATCTATCTCTGGTGGAAATATACTGACACAGTGTCCTGCAGTCCTGTTATAATGGAAAACAGCAGGGGTTAGCATAACTTCCCTCTACTGTCTCTCTCCAATTACAGAAACTGAAGCTCTAGGGAGCATACACCCACACAGCATGACATTATAGCCAGGGATGGTTCTGCAGGAAATCCTGATCTGCCCAAAGTTTGTGTTTAATTAGTTCTGATTCTATATCTTTCCCTATGGCATATTATAACATGAAATGTCAGTACACCCTTGAATGCAAATATTCCACAGTATGGAATAGAAAGCAAACCAAAAGTTAACATTTTCAATGCTTTAAAAATAACAGTTGTTATGCTAATTATTGTGCCACCATGAGGCCACATCAGCACTATGTTGTGAATGCAGACTATTTAATTTTTTTTTTTTAATCAGTATCTAAACAAATAAAAACAATGTTAAAACAAATGAGATACAATGGTTGCTGTAAAACATGTACATTATATTGTTTTTGTCATAGGGGAAGCATCTGTTACTATTTTAATAAGATCATAAATGAAGATCTAATGAATACACTTTACACTGGGTTGCCCAAAAATTGTGCAGTTGCATGCACACCACTGCTGTGGTTTCAAAAAGATTTTTATTTTCTTTATTTAACAGAAAATTGGTGCCAAAATTGGCAGTTTGCTTTGCTATGGCCTTACTTCAGTGGACTCAGTTCAAATCTGTTAAAATCAAAGCCATAACGTATGGCCCACTATACCTATAAACAAAATTTCACAGGTGAAGCAACATGGGAACAATGAATTTAACAAGTCTGACATATGGGAGTCCATAGATTGTGTGCCATGCTTTTCTCTGAAACCTTGCCTGATGATTTATGAGATGCTACTTCCCTAACACATCAATTTTGCGACATAGAGCCAGCTACGATACATTTGAAAATGTGAAATGTGGCCAGGGGAATTATATATTGTTACAATGTTTGTAATCAGGAATTGAACCACATGGTGGAATTTGTAGCATGTGACAAAGAAGCATCTATAGGGCAATCCATTTTGCCAATGCCCTCAAAAAACCTGTTAAAGAACTGTAGAGAAAACGAAACTGTTTCAAGGGTGCCGGGGGGAAAACCTGAACAATAGCATAACAGTTAAAATATGTGGGACATCACAACTGAATTCAACAGCGCAACATCGTCTCCAAGACTTAAAATCTAAGCCATTATTATCGTTCACGGTATTCACATGTGGACTGAGTCAGACGGGTGTAGTTTTACAGACAAAGCTCCTCCCCGCTTCCTCGCTTCTGGAGCTACGAGTCGGCCAGTTTCTGTCCGGTTCAGATAGTCTGCGCTGAGCCTCTACTGATCAAAGCTGCTTGGTGGAATATTTCAACACACCTATTTTCCGGACCCCCTTTACAACAACCTGTGGATATGGGATTTACTTAAACAAGACTTCGCTTCGGAATCTTCAGTCGTTTTTCCAGGTTTACTCACTGGGGGTACTTTTACCGGTACCAGATAAGTCTGGAAACCACAGGTAAACTGAACGATTGACTCGTTCACAATAAACTGTCACAGGAGTAGGAGTAGAGGTCAGCGCGGTCTTTCAAACAATGCATCGAGTTAGCTTGGTGTATGCGAAACTATATCCACATTCAGTCTAGTATCACCTCAAAAGAAAGTTTCAAAGAAAATGTTTTCTTTTTAAGAAGTAACAAGTCACAGGTAAGGCACTGGCGAAACAGTTGGACTGTGTTCAGACGATGTGTAGGCTATCCCCCTTTTTTAAACATTTCTTGGAATGAATTTAATAAACGCTATAGGTTGCATGACAATAAAACATGCAACCAGCAAGGTAAAAAAAAAAAAAAAAAACACCACCACGTGCAATTGAAGTTAAAACGCGTTTTTGACGTTCTGAATAGCTCGGGAATTTCTGATCGGTCCAACGAAAAATTCTGAACTACAGAACATCTAAAATGCTGTGTAACGTGGGAATTATGTGCGTGAGACATAGTGTGGAGGTGGCTCAACTAACAGTTAACACACCAAAATCGAAATTTTAATTCCGGGACGAGGGTATTCACTTACTGATCCATTCGCAACACTCAGAATGATTACTTGTAATCTATTTTTGTAGGCTAGAAATGTCCTATTTAGGCCAAATTCCCCCATAGCTGGTTACGATCTTTTTGCGTGCAGTTTGAGGATGTGTGTGCAATAGTTGGACCGCTGATTGCTGGGGGGAAAATATATTTGTTGTTCGCTTTCCCCTTTGCATTTGTATGTATTTTTTGTGCTTCTCAGTGGTATACTGTAATGCATATATTGTAATTAAATATTTAGAATATGCGGAGGCATATTTTCTAATGCTTGCTTAATAATACTGTATAAAATATAACAACCGAAAGATGGCATACATATTTCTCCATATAAAGTCTCTATTTATTATATTAAGATATATTTGAGGTTAAAGTGGCAAAAATGAATGTATTTTGGAATATATATTTCTATATATTCTACACCATCTACTTGAGGGAACCCCATTTAGCACCTGTGTATTCAACTTGTATTTTGACATGTATATTTGACACATTCCACAATGAAAATACCAATATATTGTACATTCAAGTAAAAGTTTCTTATTTTACAAATAAATCACCGTTGTCTTAATATAGTTGACATGTGTAGTCAGGTGCAGCATATTGTCACAAAATTACAAATAATGGCAGTAAATGGGAAAAATATTATCTCTGTACAGCAAGGGATATTTTTGTAACTATGGAGTACAAAACTGAGTATGGCTGTAAGCACACACAAACCTGAACAACTTTATGTTGTTTTCTAACAAATTCTCATAAACTTTTGTAGGGTCTACAGATCACCCTTTTAAATGCACTGCTTTTATTACATTAGATTATTAAATTCATAGAAGCACTAGTAACTAGGGTGAGTTGGTCAAATACAGGTTTGGTTGTATAACTTTGATTGTTTTTCCTCCTGTGCACATGATGGGATGAATCACTTTTACAAGCTTACCTGCTGAGAAGAGCGCTGTTTTCACTGCTCATGTAAAATTCAAAGTGAAGGCAGTGTAAGCACTTTGTTCTCCTGAAAGCAAATATCACGCAGGGACAAATGTCTGTGTGCAAGCGCAGAGGTCTATTGCTGCTTAGCCTCTTCTTAATGTTTTGACGGCAGGCCCTGGACTGTGTTTGCTCATTTAAAAAATAACTGAAAGCCTCCCACATGTTTTCGCTGTATTCTGCCAGCTGCTGTGTGGATAGAAAAGAAAGACCCCCTTGCCCCCCCATCTCTATTTTGTCAATAATGTACTATCAAACTGCAGCAGCAGTCTTGCATTGTCATACAAGCTGTTTCCCAGTAGTTAAACTAGCCCAGAGCAAACAAGCTGCGGTCAGTAGCATCGCTATGAAAGGGGCAGCGTGCCTTCCAGGGGCTGTTTATGTTCTGTGTAAGACACAGGCGGCGGGGGGCAAGGCAGAAGGTGGCAATGGTGTTCAGACACAGGAGGGGACACAAAGCAGGTCTTTATTTAGCGCCCTGATGGCAGAATGCCCCTATAGTCCAAAAGGACAATGTTGGAGACCCGGGCTGTCGTCGGAGACAGGAATCCCAAGCTGCGTCTTTGCCACAGGCAGCCCACATGGCTGTCTGGGAAAATGAATAGTTCACCAGGATTGCCTCTTTTCTTTAACCAGTCATTTGTGAACTTATATAGGTAAAAGATCTCCAAGCTCAATTTTTCTAATTGAGCTGTGTGAACTGAAATGTTAGAAGTGTATCTTTTGGTATGTTTTCTCTATTGGTATGTTTTCTCTATAAGTCGGTATGTGTATTCAGAGACTTTGCTGAGAAAGATAAATGAGAATCACTTGGGTTCTGTGTCCTTTTGGTTTCAGTAAAACTCTCGCGTGAGAGTGGAACATTCAGGACCAACAGACCGGTAAAGCAAAGTAAAAGCGGAACTGAAAACTTCACAAAGTGCTGTGATTAAAACTGGTACCTAAACATGTGGAAACATCTACAGGAACATGCCCATGCTGTACCTCAGTTTTTGGTCTGTGAATTGTGAACAACTTTCTTCTACCATAGTTTCTGAAGTGAAATGTGGATCCTTTTCTTACATTAAATGAACAACAAAATGTAGATTGTTGATATCCTTTTTTGACATTATCTCAGTTGAAGTTGCCCCATATATGCCCATTCACTGCCAATATTGTGGCCTCATCCTGTGGTATGATGTAGAGAGTCGGAACTAAACTCCAGGCCGCTCGTTTACAGAGTGTAGAGAGTGGGAGACCCAGTGAGTGAACAGAATGCAGTCACTGCACCCTCTCTCAGCAGGTAATGAGATGAAAAACATGCAGTTTCCAAGACATGTCAAGAAGAATTTGGAGCTCAGTATAGAAAGGGGGGAAAACCTTTTGGAAGAAGACAAATTTACACTTCACTGTGTTGATTATCCCACTCTTTTCCTCCTGAATGAAACAAACACAATGAGGGGACTGTTGTGGTGTGAGACTCACCTCTGTGTGACTCACGCCTTTGCATTCTTCACATTCCAACCTGCTGGATGCTTCAGGCACATTGTCGACCTCCACAGCCAGACAGCCTCTAGGACTTGAGGCAGGCTGCTCAGTAATACCTCCTTTATTGGCACTTGTGTTGTGAGTGTACAAAGCAAGAGCCTCTCATTTTTGCAACGTGGGGAAGTTGAGCACATCTGACTCCCCACAGCTTTAGTTACTTGTAAGTTTAGAACAGACTGTCGTATGTTTTGCCTACAACCTGTTGATTTGAATTTTTAAAAAGTTATATTTTTGTGGTTTTTTACTGGACTTATTTTTTAATCCCAGTGTCCCATAACATTTTCCTCACAAAACGCCATTGTGGTTATTCCATTCTGCAATGCAAAGCCTTGCTCTGTCATAATAGAAACGTGGGAAGCTTTTGCAGGTTGTTTTGATAGTTGCCACCGATATGGAGAAAATCGCTGGGAGGAAAGGGTATAGGCTGTTTGCACCTTTTGGCTTTCAGCAGTTGGTGCGAAGTACTTTCATCCTGAGCATATAGCCATAGTTTTGTTGTTATACAACATCAGAATCCTTCTGCAGTAGTTCATACAACAAGCAATACTTCATGAAAACAGTACTTTTTTATTCTTTCTTGCTGTCTCTTGATTTAGCAGATAGATATCTTATATTGCACATAAGTCTTCAGGGTACATGTCAGTAAAAAAGAGGCATGCACTATTAAGCAATAAACAATCAAGGATTTTCATCATTCCATGCAACCTAAATCTGATATAATTATTATTAATTCCACTGCCAATGAATGCAAGTGGTTCTGATGCTTGTTTATAGTCTGTTGGGTTAAGATATATGGTAAAAAGTGGATCAGATTAAATATTTTTTGAACAAAGTTTCTTATATCTGCTTTATATACGCTACATTCTTCTCCTGTCCATGCAGGTAAAGCATTTGGGTGAATGAGCCATGTCGGTCGGTCTTCCCCCTCGTGGAACCCTGCTGGTTTGGCGGTAACGCATGCAGGTGCTGAAGATGTCGGTGTGTGGAGAGTTTGCTGAGCACATGTGGAAACCGGGCTCCTGCAAGAATTGCTTCCACCCCCGCAGTGCCCACCGATCCAATGGCAGTGCAGTCCGCATCCAGCGTAGCACGGCGGGAGACGAGGAGGACAGCCTGACCCTGTCAGCCTCCTACTGCAAGCCCACCATCGCCGTCAGGCCCACCATGATGAACCCTGAGGTGTCTGACATGCGGCCAGATGTCAACATGAACTCTGAGCAGGTTAGTGCTTTCCATTTATCTCCATTCATTTGTGTCCACATTGTTTTTGAAATTGCATGACAATGTTTTGTATGATCCATTGCTCATGATGGTTAAGACTTTCTTCATATAATAAACCAAATTAGGTGAACCAAATTTGCATCTTCTCAACAGTCAGTGCTCATGAGAAATATTCATACTGGATTTTAACATACCGTTTATTTTAGGATAATCAGAAGAGTCCAGTGGATAAACTAAGCTTGAAGAAGATGTTGGACCTTGCTCCATTATATATTGACAGTAATGGTTGCAGCAAGGATTTGAAAGAAGCTGTTCTACAAAACACAGTGACTGGGAAGATGGACTATGCCAGCAGATTGTCTGGAAATACTGTATCCCCATCATGCCTTCAGAAGGAGTCATTTTTCACCAGCAGCGTCTTTGTGACCCAGGAAGTGGCACATGGTCCACACAGTGTACAGGAAAATGGAGCTATTGATGCTTACAGACCCCAGACCAACAAAACCATCAAAAGCACTTACACGAGCAACAGCAGCCAAGTTTCCGGAGGTTCTGTGCAGAAGCTGGAGGGAAGGGCATGCTCCTCGGGGAGCTTTGAGGGTGACTGTGATGTTCTTAATGACTCCTCAGCGCAGGAACCCCCAGCTGCACTGGAGATTGCTATTGACATCATCACTACCATCCCCACCAAGAATGGCAGCCCTGGCAATGTTGAGGCATCAAGCACTTTCCCCTCCTCTGGTTTCTGTCCAGACTCAGGACTGCAGGGTCCTCATCCCAGTGACAGTGCCTCCTCTTTCCTGTCTGAGCCTGCCAGTCTTTCAGACTCCTGCTCATTCCGGAGCAGCACAGGTTCACTTGCTGGCTCTCAGGGACTAGATGTTTTTGTGCCGTCCAGGCTGGATGGGCCCCAGATCCATCCATCCTTATCCAACCGCCCATCAGACACTGGAAATGGTGTACCAAACCCTGAGCCCATTTATGCGGAGAGCACCAAACGGAAGAGGAAGACAGCGGTTGATGGCAAGACCTCAGGTGCGGTGGTGGACCTGACCAGTGAAGGTCAGTGGGCAACGATCACTGTCATGGCTGCTCACACAGAGGAAAACAACCGGACGTTCTACCTCAGCAGTCCGGATTCGGCTGTGAGCACTCAGTGGCCAAATTTCAGCCCCACCTCCAGCAGAGACCCAAACAGTCCTGCCTTCAAGTGGCCTTCAAACTGCATCAGCTCCGAGGGTGGGGTAGCCTCTCTCCAGCCCAAGCCACAAGCCAGCCCTCCTATTCCCCCCAAGAGGAATTCCCGTTCCCCAAAACTGGGGACCTCAAGCCTTTCTCCAGTAGCCTGCTCAGAGTTACGGGCTGAGTCCAGTATACCAGCGCACTCGTCCTGCTCTTCAGTGTCTGCATCTCTGGGGGAGGCTCCCACCTCCAACTCCATCATCACCACTGTGGAGAGGAGGCACAAGCTGTACAGCTCCACCTGGAACTGGGAGGGTCGAATCGAGGAGGAAGAAGAGGGAGGGGAGGAGGCCGCCACGCCCCAGACCGTCACGTCCGGTCCCATCAATGGTGCAGCTGTGTCAGAGCCAGGGGATTGGAGCCCCGGGGCGCACGGCAAGGAGAGCACCCCGCCAGGCACGGCCGACAATGGTGCCAGTCAGAAGCACCCGGGCAGCGGCGTGGAGAAGAGCAAACATAGCAGGGACATGTTAGCCAGGACAGCATCCTTCACTGCAGATGTGTCAGAGGGCAAGGGCAAAAGTCATGACCCGGCACCACCTCCGCCTCCTCCAAAAAAGCACCAGAGGTAAGGGATTCGTCCATTAAATATGGTAGGGCTAGCAGAATTAATGATGTACACGTGAAGAGGTACTGCCATAGTGATGATTTTGTTTCCTGATGCCATGACGTCTGTTACAGAGGTATATGAGACTGTCTTTACTGCTTTTTTTTTGCTAGAGTGGCTCTCAAATGTGACTGCTGAAATAGCCTAAGTGTCTTAAGGTAGAACTATTGATGTTGGTGAATGAATCCCAAGGAAATGAAAATTGAAATGATAAAAGAAATGCAAATTGGAGAGCTGTGTGTAAAGCTTTTTCTTTCAGTAGTTTTCTTGGGTATCATTTTATATTACCTTTGACAGACTACTAATATTTAATGTATAATTAAAAATATATATAAGATGTTAAGGCTCCTTTTAGTAAAGTGCAAATGTATTGTATTTGAGCTTTTCTGTGTGCATGTAACTGTGTTGGAGTGGAGTTAACCAGAGCCTGATAAGGCAGTGCAGTCCGTTTCTGTGCGTGAAATGGGTTCTGCACAGATCATAATTGTAGTTTTTTAGCATTTAGCATTATCATTAACTAATGACAGTGTAGCAGCCACATGCATTTCCATTTGCGATTAAATGGTGACCCACATTCATTGTACAGTAACGGAGGATCTTTTTGATTGGGATATTATTCACCCTGTGTCAGCCTCCACTTCTAGGCTTTCGTCCATGACAGTTGATCTTGAATGTTACTGAATACCTTGGTTGTTATTAGTAGTAGTGAAACTTGCCATTGTCACTTGTTTGTAAAGATAATGGGCTATAAAAACGTGCTCCATCACATCATTTGTTTGCCTTAGCCAATACACAATGGAGTGAACTGTTCTTGAGTAGAAAAAGAGGTTTTGTCTCATTGACATACTTGGACAAAGGAAATGCTTGTTTGTGATGTGCACTTAAGTAAGATACATTATACTTTTAACCTCTTATGTTATACAGTATTTTACCCTATTGCTGCAACATGAATTAATCAAATTTTTCCTCTGACCTGTAAACACATTTCCAAATGGAAGATGCTGATGTCAAGACTTAATTCTGTATTAAGGGTCTGATGTTGATGCAGTGTGACCAGATTATTTATACTGTGTCTCTGGAGTCACAGCCCAAAAGCTGGTGTTGATGGCCATGGAAGCGGTCAAATGATCCTTTTAAAATAAGCTGCCGAAGTTGGCTTGGTTTACTTTTAAAATATATCTGTGAATTCTTCAAGTGTTTATCAGAACAGTTCAGAAGGAAAGTCAGTCTATTCCCACGGACAGGGGTACAATTAGGGTTTTTTTCTGGGATATGTAGTCAAAAATCATACATCTGAGTTTTCTGTCTCGTGTACTTTTCATCTGGGAAGTGGTTTTGGTGCAGCCTAATGTGTGCAAAGGTGTCTTCCCGTTTCTGCTCTTAAGAGAGGATGTAGAATTAATGTGTCCTCTGAGAAAAGGATCAACAGCTTCCATTTTCTGCACTTGTTCCGCTTCCCTTACCATTTTAGTTAGAAGTCATTTATTGACCTTGTCAACAGGTTTCCCGGTCTTTGCATGTAAGCCCATCCATGCAGATTGATGCTATATTGTGCTGCAGGCAGCAGTGAACCGCAAGAGACTGTCAGAACAATTGAGTTTTTTTTCTGTTTGTGGTTCGTGAAGAAACCGTATTTTGCCAGTTCATCTGGGCCACTTGGGTTATATAATTAGCTCTTTTAAATATTAAATACCCATCCATAAATTATGTTCTTGAAGCTCTTTAAATTTAAACAAAATTTGCCATAGCAACACGTTGGCTAGTGCTTAGTTGGAAATTCTATCGCCCTGGTCACCGCTCAAGTTTCACTAGACCCTTATTTTTGTTGTAATTTTAGTAAGGCAGTGCATCTCTGCTATTACGACTTTGCCAGCATGCTCTACTGATAAAAATACACCTTCTAAATGCATGCCTGGGCATGTCTCACCTAACAACCAACAGGATTTTAGGAATTTTGGGGTTTTTCTGTTTTGATTTGGTTGTGCTCATGTACAATCCCCTTGGTCTTGCTTCCTGTTCTCACTCTAATTGGGTTTACAGCACATGCCGTCTGAATTAACCCTCAAACCAAACTCAGATGTCTTTTTAGTGTTTTGCGCCACATTTTGGACATACTACTTGGCCATTAAACTTCGTGTGAACAAAGTAACCCAAATTTGTTTGGCTTATCTTCATTTTGCCGGTTTTAAAATGCAGCTCTTGTTATAGCATGGCAACTTCTGAAACAATGCTTTTGTGTCATAAATCATTTAGGTGCCAGATGGTTTTGAAATCTGTTTCTCTCAGAAGCACCATCACACCCATCATTATGACAACAAAAAAAACGACATATTATTTAAGCTTTACTTGTTGGACATTGATACTTGAAATGTATTTGGAATGGTTTGTTAATTCTTTGTGCACTAAATAAACTTCAAATAAACACATTTTTGGATGAGGGCACTGGAGGACATCAAGGGGGCTTAGTGGAGCATATTGTTGCCCCCAGCAACTGTCCCACTATCCAAGTCAGACTGCTGAACCCCTCTCCCGTCCAGATCCTCTGTTCAACAAGCCTCAAATGATCCCTTTTGGATGACCAAGAATAGATGAAGTTGATACATTAAAATAACAGCCGACTTGCATTCGGATTGTGTGGACACAGCAAGATATGGGTACTTATGTTGCTTCAGTGAGTGGTTTCATTACTTATTTTATTGTGGAATGAGCCTTTAAACACTGCTGTAACATTCAAGACGCTTGTTCCGGACGTGTTGCGTTACTCCATGCTGGTTTGTGAAAGGAAATATCGGAGATCTTAGCTGAGAGCATGTTTCAACTGCACTTGAAAGGACTTTTCTGTGGTTTCACGTAGAGGTAGGTGGTTGCAATTTTTTTTATAGAGGTGGCTTAAAGATGTGTATGTTCCCAGAAACAGGTTTTGAAATGCACTGCTGTGTGCGCATAGGTACATAGCCCATTTAGATGTGCTATTTTCATATTTTGCCTTTCTTTGAATGTAGCCTTCTATACCAATGGTACATACCATACGTGGGCAGCGCATAAAAAGTGGTGGTGTGTGTCTGTGTGGTGGGGTGCATTTTTTCTAACCTTTCCTAACTACATTGTGCTTGTTTCTGTTTCCTGTATTATTTTTACATTGAGTTACATTTGCATTGAGTTCCAGTAAATGCACATGGGACATATAGTTTGCAGTTTGAAAAGCTTGAATCATGTTTGTTGGGCAATGCTATTGCAGTTTTAAATTGTGAAGCAGTCCTGAAATAGCAAGGAATGGATTCTTGATGATGCAAAGAGTTTCCGATGGAAAATATCACATCTTGCTTCTTTGGTTTTATTCCATCTGTTACAATGGGCCTTGTGTGCCCAGGTGTGACACACAGGTAAGGTCGGTCTCCTGTGCCTAGAATGGGCCTCTGTTTCTCTCTCATGCCTCTTTGGCACTACAGTGCAGGCCTGGCTTGCATCCCATGCCTTACATTTTGGTTAAATTCAACTCTATAAGCCCTTGCTTATATAAACACCATACATCTTCCCAGTTGTAGGCTTAGGGTTTTTATGGGTCTAGATTTAGCAAGAATCACACATGTAAATGTAAAGTGGTATCAGGATTTTTTAAATTGAACGCCGATGACTTACTGATGAAATCCTGTTACCATCAAGTACAGTAACTCTGCACCCTGGAACTGACATAAATTCCTGCACACTAGTGAAGTAGTTTTGCTGTGGAGAATACACAAGGTGACAAGAGCCTAGTTTACACACAAGGAATTACCCCCCACTCACCACCCCCCCCCCCTCACCCCCCGCCCCTCCCCACAGGCATTCACATGACCCAACTGTTTAAACAATGAGGATTGCTGTTCCCAGCACTTTAATACAAGCCTGAATGGGTGCAGCTCTAAGTGCACCACAGGAAAATGTCTAGAATTTTCTTTCATCTGTTTAATTAGCCTTTGTCTCAGTAAATTAGAATTTCAAGTGGTGTGTCATGATTTCAAATATAAAAATAGCATTTGTGTTTTCCTTTGTATTTGTTCCAACACATAACCAAAAACTTTCTCCATAAATTATGTCTTTGTTTTAATGCTATGCAAGGTTCCCTCATCCTTGTATTTCATTACAATTGCCCTAATTTCTTTTTTTGTGAGTGGGAAGTGGCATAAAAACAGTTATGTCTGTCCAAAGAGTGACTGACCCTTTAAAAGTTTTATTTACCATTTAAAACAAAGACTTTTCCAAATATAGCTTATTACCGTTCAATGTGTTTTTTATGTCTGTAAACTTACTGCATTTACGTCACCTGTTAGGCAAGAAGAAATAAATCAAATTTTCTTTGGCCTTCTTAGTCTTTCATTTTCAAGTTTATTTGCGTATGTGATAAGATGACAAAAAATAAAATGCCTACCATTTTTCCTGTAGGCTTGGAGGACTACATTCAGGTACCTTTTTCTTTTATAATAAATTACTCAGCCACACCTACATACTTATCGGAGCTTGTTTTTATTTTATTTGTTTTTCTTGTTTTAACAACAGTAATTGGCATTTTATTAGGCACGGTAGAAAAAAGAGCAACTACCATAGCTTGCTGAAGTAATTGAGATGTATGAACTATGGCAGGCATATTTCATATTTTGTTACAAAACATTGGATTATTTGGAACCTTCAAAACATTCATTTGAGGCACATATACGTGCCTCTGCTGGAAACAAACAGTGCAGCTGTGACAGAGAGAGCTCACATGAGTCAGGCACACTGAGGAAGTGGTGTCTCATAGTTTTAATGAATGTTCTAAATTTAAAAAGAGAAATTCAGCTCAGGAAGGAAGTTCTGATGGCTTTCTTTAGAAAGTATATATGACAATGCCACCTCAGGCAAACAGCTCTGAGCTTTCAAGACCACACTGCTCAGCTCAACCTTTAACCACGAGTATGTGTTTATGGTGACTTCCAGTCTTTCTGCCCTAATTTGTTGACAGTACTTGTTGTTGACAACACTTGACAGTTTGTTGTTCTCTGTATTTGACAGCACGGTGTGTTGGCAGCTGTGGCACTCTGTTACGACCGGTATCAGTAGACTGCCCGTCTGTAGGCCTACTCTTGTCAGAGTGCTACTGTTCCATTCATTTTGGTGTTTCACTTTAGACAGGAGTACGAGGGATTACATTACTGCATTGAAAGAAGATTATAAAAGAGATTTGATGTAAAGATACAAAAGCTTTATGCGCGTGAAATAGAGCCGTCTTTATTGCCTCCACTATATTTCCACAGGCTTTCATCGTATACTTTTGTTGTGATGAAATACAATATCCAGTTCTGTACACAGGCTTAAAGAATTCATACAGGGTTTGTTGGGTTAATTGATGATGTGAAAGGCAAATGGACAGAGTAGTTCATCTGAGATGAGATAAATGATTGAGATTTGGTCATTTGAGCCATAACTGCTATAGTGAAGCCCCGAATGCCTGTCAATCAAGACATTTGAGTCATGTGATCAGTTAAACTAAACTAACTAAGGGAAAAAATGGATCTTCATTCAATAACAATCAGGCGGGATTGTCGAGACTGATGTTCTCAACAAATGAATTCCAGTGTGCCGGGTTGTCAGAGGAGACATTTGTGAATGACGAAAGAGATGAGGAAACCTAATAGCCCTGACTTTCAAAGAGAACAAAAATCTCTGTAGAAATTCCGGCATAGGACGTTTTAACTGAGGAAATTGAGAGAATTAATGACAGGTTGCATATAGGCCAGTCTTGTTCCTCAATGAAAACACAGAAGTCTTTAGCAGTTAAAGAAAACTGTTTTTTTGTCAGTGTGTGATTGGACTGTATGCCTTGCTGGGAGTATGCTCTGGGATTGTTTAGTCAAGTCTGAAGAATGGCATTCTAGCCAGATGGCTTTATGTTTATGCTGCTTGCAAATGAGAAATGCATAAGACCATGAACAACAGAGCTGTTGAAATCTACTTGCAATGGAGCTTTATTTTGTCTCAGTGTGAAATTAAATGTTTCATCATAACTGTCTTTTACTTTTTATGCATCAGTGGCATCAGGAAATTTGCCCCTCCATGACTTCCTCAATTATATTTATATACCGATTGGTTTCAGATCTTTAGACCTGAGTAAGCACAATAGGTTTTTTTTATGTCAAATGTTAATCAAAGGCCCATTTCACCAATGTGATTGCATCCTTAAACTTAAAGGTGGTTGCACCATCTTTAGAAACTATAACTGCAACCACACACTACCTATAATTTGATATCAGTCTTTCACATCACTGTGGAGGAATTTTAGCCTACTCTTCTTTACAGAACTGCTTTATTTCAGACATATATGGTTCGTTTCAGAGCGTGAACTGCTAATTTCCTGCCACAGCATCTCTATTCAAGTTAGAACTTTGATTAGGCCACTCCAAAACATTAATTTTGTTTAAGAATTTCCTGGTACAGAGCAGAATTCATGGTTCCTTAAATAATGGCACGTCATTCAGGTCCCGAGGCAGCAAAGTATCCCCACACCATCACATTACTACCACAACCATGTTTCACTTATTGTACTTATTCATATTGTACTGGCCCTTTGAAAGTTGACAATCTATTCCTTTTTAACGATTTTCTCCCAGAAGCGTACTAAATCCTTTTTATTTATTGTGGATTTAGTGTGCTTCTACTTCATCAACATGAAATGGACTGTACTTACAGAAATGTTTTGGAGAAATGCTATGTTTTAAGCTGCTATACTGTTTTAGCTGTGCTAAACATGAAACAGCAATGATATATTTAGTTTGACGTTGTCTCTTTGCCAACCCACCTTTTAAGTGTAAGCCTAACTTTGCACATAATATGTATGGTTCTAGGAAATTATATAGTATTTGGACCTAGAAAGAGTAAGGTTAATCAATGTGCTGTCAAATAACTGAATATTTTCCTCTGTTTAACAGATGTATAAGACAGTATAATTATCCTGTTTCTCTTTTGCAAACAGTAAGGCTGAGGTTCTGACATGATATGCGTACTACTTGATCCTCACAAAAAGTTGTGATAAATTGGTTTTTGCATCTTATTTGTTGAGATGGGTTATGTTATGGTGGTGCATTGCTGAAGAGACGCAAGGCTGAAGCCGTTTAAATACTGATTGTACATCCTGGAGCAGGATGTTTGAAGTATCACATCTCTGAGTGACCAAAGCTATAAATGGAGTCTGTTTATTTCCCTGATTAAAGGCATTCCTATTTCATTGACTGTGTGCAGATGGATTGACATTGGATGACATCAAATATGTAAACTATTGTGAATTGTTTAAAGAGTATGAGTTTAAACATTAGACTATATCATTTCCATGTTGTATAGATTAATTCATATTGAAGTAGTTGATATATTGGTACTGATTATTGTTTTAGAGTAAGCCAACTGAGATGTTACATGACTCAACTGGCTTGTATTTGTAAGTCGCGTATAATCTGACCTCAGCAGTTTTCTGATGTTCACAAAAGGTAGTTTTTGTGGCCTGGTATTGGGAAAACGAAACCGCTGAATCAATCATGAACCCCCATGAAACAGATTGCTCCAGAATTGCTCTTCCTTTCACCCAGTTCCTCACAGGTGTGTCCTCCCTCCTCTCTCTCCTCCCTCCTCTCTCTTTCCTCATAGGGCCTCCAGTAAGATGAGTCAGAGCAGCTCGGATCTGGAGAAGGTCTGTCAGCAGGGCTCTGTGGAGAGCCTCGCCCAGTCTCTGAGGAGCCTCCGGGGCAGTCAGGTCTCCACCTCTTCTGACAGCCTGCATTCTGATTCTAGAATGCCCAGCGATGGAGGTGAGTGGGCTCTCAGTTCCAGAACCCCCCTTTTTCCCCCCTTGGAATCTGTTATTAATAGTCTGTTCTAATGATAGAGGCATATACATTTACAATTCATTTGTAATGGGCTACCACATGTGCTGACATTCAAATATCTTTTTAGAACGTAGTCTAATTTGACATAAAATTACATGAATTTAATCAATTTTATCTGTATTGCATTTCAAACAATTGTTTTCCCCTTGGGAAAAAAATCAATTTGCTGAAATTCAAAATGCTGTCTAATAGGCCTGTCCTATTTATACCACCTTATCAGGCAAGCTAAGGCTGTGGAGATAACCCTAGTTAAAAGTGTCTGACTCTCAATCCAGGATTCACATAGGTGGGAATAAATTGGGATTCACTTTATTTTTTGTTTGACTTAGTTAGGCATAATGATTTCATAGTTCCTCTTACCTTGGCTGTGCATCAGTGTAACTTGCTGTAATTGGTCTCCCACATATTTTTTTGTCCAGGTCTCCAGGACGCCCCTCATGGGGTTAGCCCATCCCCGTTTCCCAGCAGTCCCCTGACTGCGTCCCCAGTGTCCCCCCATCCTGACCCTTTCCTCAGCGCCAGCCTGGGACACCAGGTGCAGCCTCCGCCTCTGCCAGAAAAGAAGATGGTAAGCCGCACTCTGTCCGCGCCTACCGACGGCGTCGGCTCCAAGCACCTCCCACGGACGCCCCAGCGGTTCCCCTTGAGCGGCTCCGAGGACAACGTGTCCCGGCCGAGCTGCGCCCTGTCCAGCCCGGGGGACAGGCGGAACCTGTACTCCTCCAGCGAGTCCCTGGAGCACTGCCACCCGCCCCTCAACCGCTCGCTGCGCTCTCGGACGCTGGACGAGCCGCCGGCCAGGGGCAGGAGCAGGCTGGGAGGCTCCTGCCGAGGGGCGGTCACCTCCTCATCCTCACCCCAGCTCAGTGCCCCCGCCCCCAGCTCAGGCTCTAGCCTCCAGCTGCATACCCTGCTCTCCAACATCGACAGCCGCGAGGGGGTCTACTCCAAGCTGGGCGGGCTGTACGCCGAGTCCCTGCGCCGGCTCACGCTCAAGTGCCAGGAGCACTTCACCCGCAGCCAGAGGAACCCCATGCGCTTCGACGAGAGCAACTGGTCCCTCTTCAAACTCACCTGCAGCAAGCCCTGCTGTGAGGCTGGTGATGCTGTCTACTACTCGGCCTCCTGCGCCTCGGACCCCAGCAGCTCCTATGCAGTCAAGGTACCGCGGCTTCTGCCTCTTATTCCTTTATCTTCAGCTCTGTCTTCACTGCTGTACGCAGACATTTTCCACCATTTATGCATTCAGAAGTAAAGAAAGCAAATTGAACATTATGTGAGAATAATTCTGAAAATACCCATTCGAAATTGTGAGAGATGTACCCTGTCTTTCAAATTTGTTTGTTGTTATTAATAATTATATTAGTTTTTTCATAGAAAGAACCTAGAAAGGTAACCTTTCTCAGTTTCAAGGCACAGTATACATGTGAAGGGTTATGTAAGCCAACTCCAAATGTACAAGTTGACTATTGGAATCAATGAGTTATGACCCTTCTGCTGTCTGCTTTGAAGGAAAAGTGCCATAATTTCTTTGTGACTGAGGGGCATGTACTTCTGCTGGATCTGGGAGTGGCGTGCTTTCATTCAGCCCGACCTTTGTCCCACCGTCATTAGCAGTGCATACAAGCTGAACAGCCGTACTGCAGACTGTTGCCCAAGGACAGAACTATTTCCTAATGTCTCTGAATCTATAAGTCTTTTCATGCAAGACTGGCTTTCACCAAGGGAGACGCCTTACTCGTGAAGAGTCGTACGTGGAACGATTGCCTCCTGCGTCATGGCATGTGAAATCACTGAGCTCCGGATTAATCACCAGACTGCAATCTGTGAAGTCAGAGTTAATCACCCTGCCGTATCTCAAGTGCCAGTCCCTTTTTTATTTGTTTGTTCTCGAGTAGTGCAACAGAAGTACTCAATTGGCTTGTACAAAAAAATGGAATGGTTCCTTGTTTTCACTATAAATAGAATACCTCTTATTGTGAATGCAAAATGGGGAAACAATCAAAAATATGTACGGAAAATATAAAAGGTTGAAGATAGGCAAAGACAAGTGTTTTGAAATAGGACACAAAAAAACTGTCATCTCATTTTTATTTGTTCCAAATCCGGGTTTTGTCTGTAAATTGCATGCGGTCCCTTCTGTTCACAGATTTGTAAGAACCAGACCCCAGATGCCAAGCAGGGTCACCTGTACGGGCTGTCTGTGCAGCAGAGCGTGCCCCCTCACTTCAACCTGCAGCAGGACTGCGGCCACTTCATCGCCTGCGTCTCGCTGAGCATGTTGCCCCCGGACGAGGGGGCCGGGCGGTCCGGGCGGTCCGGGGGGGGCATGCAGCGGGAGCAGGAGCGCGTGGTGGTGATCACCCGGGAGGTGCCCCACCAGAGCGCCGCCGACTTCGCCCGGGAGTGGGAGGCCTTCCACCGGGCGCAGCCCGAGGCGTACGAGCGGCGCGTCTGCTTCCTGCTGCTGCAGCTGTGCAACGCGCTGGAGCACCTGAAGGAGCACGGCGTCTCCCACCGCGACCTGTGCCTGGAGAACCTGCTCCTGGTGCCGCACCGCCGCGCCCCGCCCGACAACCGGGAGCAGAAGCACCTCCCCCGCCTGCTCGTCAGCAGCTTCGCCAAGGCCAAGCAGCGCAGCTGCGAGGACCCCGCCGCCGACCCCCGCCTCAAGAGGGACCACGCCCGGCTGGCCCCCGAAATCGTGTCGGCCGCGCAGTACCGCAAGTTCGACGAGTTCCAGACGGGCATCCTGATCTACGAGCTGCTGCACCAGCCCAACCCCTTCGAGGTCAGCCCCAAGCTGAAGGAGCAGGACTACGCGTGCGAGGACCTCCCGCCCATCCCGCACGCGTCCCTCTACTCGGCGGGGCTCCAGCGGCTGGCCCGCCTCCTCCTCCAGCCGGACCCCATCAAGCGCATCCACATCCAGGAGGCCAAGCGCGCCCTGCAGTGCCTGCTGTGGGGCCCGCGCAGGGACCTGATGGAGCAGCAGTGGGAGCAGGCCGGGGCGCCGCCCCGCCACGAGGGCCTGCTCAACTGGCTGGACGTGAAGCGCGCCCTGCTGATGATGAAGTTCGCCGAGCGCTCCCTGGAGCCCGAGCGCAGCGCGGAGCTGGAGGACTGGCTGTGCTGCCAGTACTTCTCCTCCACCCACCCGCTGTCCCTCTGCCACACCGCAGAGCTGCTCTACTGCCTGAAGTGACGGGCTCAGTCCGCAACACGGAGCGTGGCTTCCTTTTAACATGCATCAAATCCACAGGGGCTGTGAACTCTGTTACCGTGCCCACACATATGGAAGCAGGGCAATGCTGATCCGTCCAGCTATCGCATGTAGAGACCTGGTATAAACGTACATGCGTTCAGTTGAAGAGATGGATTTTCATCTGGCACAGCCAAAATGTACAGCACAATGAACTCTTGATATAGATCTGGGATCTTGTTTAACGTGGATCTGTGTATTAAAACCAACCAGAAATTGCAGTACTTATAGAGGAGGTATGGACATCCTCCTGTGCAGTATTATTAAATATAGATCTGTCCAGTCTTCAGGATGGCTGTGTTACTGTGTGTTGTTATTTGCCCTGACGGACAAAACAAGGCTTCATGCAGCGCTTAACTCATGTAGGCAACTGGTTTGCAGGAAACATCTTGCAGTTAACCTCTCACATGTGATTTCAAACTGTTTGCATACTGTAGGGCCATTCTGTTTGAATAGAAAAGGTGCCACAAATCCAAAAGTTGATTATGCATCTGGCCTCAAATGACCAACATAGATATTACAAGCATTTTTTTTCCCCTAACCCCATGGGTTTCAGTATTAATGTTTTGGTAATGATTGTATAGAGAGTTAATGCCTACAGTTAAGATGGAGTCAGAAAAGTTACCCTGGTGCTGATGATGCAATTGACGAATTAGAACTAATTTCATACAGGCTATGATAAAGTTAAAGCCATCTTTATTGGTTTTTTTTTTTTTGGGGGGGGGGGGGGGGTTTGTATAATATCAATACATGTAGTACAAACATGTAACAGTCGGCTAAAATGAAAAAGGCTGTAAGATGTATTCATTGTAAAAGGACACCAAATCTGTTTGCAAGGCCTGAGAGAAGCCAATGAGAGAAACACATATTCTGGGTGTTATACAGTCATAGAGGACTGCATATGACAAAGTTGGAGTAGTTTCTGTTGACCATCAATGCATTGATGAAGAAGAAATTGCCTCAAATTGTAAAATACTTTGTGAGGCCCTACTTACTAACTATTAATTTGCTATTATTATTATTATTATATTATTATTATTATTATTATTATTATTATTATTATTCTCTATAGTGCCTTCAGGTCTCGATTTATGTATTTGTGGCAAAATTGAAAACCTAATTAGAAATATAATTCCACGGTATTCCTCATTTAAAGTAGTCTTAAACTGGATTTTCCAAAGGGCTTGATCAGTACAGCAAGGTTTATTAAATTGGAAGCCCATCAGGTCTTAATTGCAATGGATCTGATCCATATAAAAAGTATATTTATTGTATGCATTATTTTTTTGTTGTTTTTTTCCACTGGAATGCCTTCATTGTTTCTCTGAGATGTGTTTGAAAGTGCCAATTGGAACAATGTTTTACTATGTATGTTTTTGTCTACATCCAATTTACCAGTTGACTACTGAATGTGTACATCCCCAGTTAGACATCACTGGTTTTCCTTGGCTGCGTGAATCCTATCTTAAAATATTGTTTTCCCCTTATCATCATTCTGGTATTACTGCTTCTGTTAAAATGTCTTCTCGCACTGATATTCATTTTGCATTTATGTACAAGTTTCAGCTTCGTCCATCAATAAATTTTGACAGTTGAAAATGGGTTTTTCTTCACAATTAAAAGTATTTCTCAGTCATCCACTACAGTGGTCTTCTGTGGCCTACCAGGTCATTTGCCGTTGCTGAGCTCACCAGTGCTTTCTCTAATTCTGCAATGTATCAGACAGTGATTTTGACACACACAACATTTTTGCTATGTCTCTAATCGATTTATTCTGACTGTTCAGCCTCATGCCGGCCTGCTTTTCTGGTACTGAAACTTCTTTGGTCCTCGTATTGAGAGACAACATCAACAGACTCCAAATTCAAATGCCACACCTAAAATCAAGGCTAGACCTTTTGTTAGCTTGCTTGTGCATAAACTAATGATGTAGTGACATATAGCTGGCCAGAAATGGCTGGGCAGCCAATTGTCCAATTACTTTTGGTGCACTAAAATGGGGAAACTACATATGAAAGGGTATATGCAGTGAAATCTGTATTTCCTGCAAAATTTCACTGCATATAGATGTAGGCTGCCAATATCTGCACTTTAGCCTCATATTTACGCTTTTATTTATAATCCAATGTGCTGGAGCACGGAGTATATATATAGTGAGTGAGTGCCATAATGTTTGGGACAGATACGTAATTATTTCTTTATTTGGCTCCATACTCCACAATTTTAGATTTGTAATCTAACAATGAAATTAAATTGCAGATTCTCAACTTCTAGGGTTGCAATTACAGCACTCCTCTTACCCCCCTACTCTACCTGACAACAGTTATAAATCTAGGATTACCATGCATAATCCATTTTTTGGGTTATCTCCAAATGCACCAGCGCATGCAAAACTTGGTCATGGAATGACACTTGGGTTGTCATTTTCTTCCATGGAGAAACGCTGCTACCTAGTGGTGAAATTCCGTATAGGCACAAAAATATCAATGGCCAGGTTTTTCTTTGTTTTAATCAAACTAGATTTGCGAAATTTGTGAATTTCATATCAACAAGCCAATGTGAAAATACACATATTTATTTTGCGTTTGCGATACCACTTCTGAACCACTGAATGCAAACACAAGAATAAACAAATAACATCAGATTTGTACAAACTGTTGCTGCATTCTTGTGTAAACCCATAAATGCGAAATTCGGGCCCCGACATTTCATATAGGACCAGTAGGCTACTAGCCTGTCGATATTGGGATTAGGTCTACTGGCCTTAATAGAAAAGATAGACACCCGTCTCTTAGTTGTCATTTGTTTTGAAGTAGGGAAGGCATATAATCCTCGCATATAATTTGCACCTCGTTTATAAATGTCCTGATGGACTGTCATAACGCAGTATTTGTATAACATACAGTAACATTTCACTGATATAGCCTTAGGCTCTTTTTATTCAAATGGAATGGTCTGTCATGCAGGTCTAAGGGGAATTATTCCCCTCGTCTTTTGTTGCCCCTACTTCACCAGATTTCACTACAATATAAACTGCCTTACCAAAAAATAGCATTTATTAAATGTCATTCTTTATCAATATTTTCCAAATGTGACATTTTCATATTATAAGAGGCGCTTTTATAACGTTAGTCTTAGTATTCTGTTTATTTGTGTTTTAATGCCGTAGGCTGAGCCTAACTGCTTTCACCAGTTCCAGTTTTCTCAGTACTTTTCCATTGTGAGCGAAGACGCCCCCACGTCGGCTTGTCTCCGTACCTCTAGCTGGCCCAACGGTATCGCTTGTTTTGCTCTCGCTGCGTATCCGCCGCTTGGAGTTTACAATCTTCAGACTCATTAGCTTCATTCCTCAGCCACCATTGCAGTGAGAAGTCAGTCCGTCGTTTCCCTCTCCGAGGCCGGATGGTAAAATCCAACCTCCAGCGCATCCTGAATAGTCATTGCTTTGCTCGCGAAAAAGAAGGAAAACAACAGTATCATACTACCATGGCTGCTTTAAGTAGTAGTATTTGTGACATGATTGGCAAGTAAGTGAATCCAAAAGGCTGTGGGAGTTGTGTTTCGTTACTTAAACTAACGTTAGCTGTGGCTAATTGTAGGAGAAAAGCATAACTATTTCACGATTAAATATAACTGTGTATTACACCTGTGGAAATAAATTTAGTTTAGTAATCGTTATTTTTTAATATGTGTAACCAAAATTGATACATTTTCCACATTTTATTTGTAGCTTTGTAATATGGCCCTCGTCGGCTAGCTAGCCATTCTTCCTGCAGGCTAGTTAGCTGCTAGCTATGTACGTCACAATTCATGTCCCTCTTACCGACGAACTTGCTAGCTAGATGGCTATTGTATTTGATATGTTGTCTAATTAATATGTATTCCCTATATAATAACTCTTATTGTGATGATCGCTGTCATGTAATATAGGAAATCACCATATAGACAACATTGTTTATAAGACGCATTAAGTGCATCTGCCAGGCCGAGGTCAGAGCGTAGCTAGCGAACGTTAGCTCCGTGATAATGCAGCTAACGTTAGCTCACTGTTTAACTTGCTATCAGTGTAGCTAGACTAGTGTAGTTATATTAACATTTTGTATATCTCCTTTAAAAAGAGGATTTATATTATTTTCATAGTCTTGATCATTTTTTAAATAAACTGTGTCATTTTGATTGGTTATTTATCAAGTATATGGCATCGTAACTAGTGTAATTTTAGAGGCCTAGTCGGCTAGCTAGCTAGTTTTTGACGGAAGAATTCATGCGCAGCTTCTCCACAATAGCTGGACTTCCTGCTTTTGACGTAACTGACTTCTGGGTTTTAACAGTAGCCTATGCTGTCAACCAAAGCGAATGGTTGACGTATCCTTCAACGGATTGATTTAGGCTTACGTTAAGTTTAAATTAAAAGTGAATTCATTAAATTTAAAAATTAAACTGAATTAACCTTGGTAATGCCTAATGGCAGGATGTTTAATGTACAATTCAAGGTACAGGCAGCCCTCCTATTGAAAAATATTATTTTCTATTTAGCCTGTTCATCAGTTTGTCCCTTGTTCAAATTATGCACACCATGTGGTTTTTTATATAAAATTTGGCTAATGTGTTTGAGTACTAAAACCATGCATTTATTGCTCTTCCCAGATGATGATTTTCTTTCATGGGTATACAGCATCCAGTTGTGAAATTGATAGGAGTATGTGGGAATAGTTATCTGTTTACGCAATCAGGGTGAGAAATATGTTGGAAAGCAGAAACTGGAGTTAAGCAACCTCCAGGATGAGGGTTTACTTGAAGTCATTATTTTTAAACAGATTGAAGAAAGTAAAAACACATTGAAAAACATTGGGGATTGTTCCTAGGACTATTAGGTGATACTCAAATCCCTTTATTAAGAATTCAGGTAATAAAATGTACCAAAAAACTGAAACTGCTGGTCCCATCATTCACAATGAAACTGTGAAATATATACAGGACTGAGCTTAGTTGTTGACTAATGTTGCTGAGGTAATATTGACATGTTTAATGTGCAATAGTGCACAGCCATTTTTTTGATACTACCGTGTCAGTCTATTGTGCATATTCTTTTTGTGATTGTTTACATGGACGAGAGCCATACCCTTAATGATCTTGGTTACCTGGATCAGGGAAGATTTGGGAGGTGACATTAAGCTGTATTCCTTTATTTGTCCTGTTTCCCTCAGCCTCTCTCTGCACTGTAGCAGTACCCGCGGTCCGGGGCCTCTGTGGTGCTCCTGATGCCCCTCTCCCACCCCTGAAGATCCCAGGTGGGCGAGGGAATGGTCAACGGGATCACACTCCTTCATCTCGGCCGCTGTACTCGGTGAGTTCAAAATAAAAATAAAAAATGGGCACACTCCGCTGTCATGTTTACCAGGATAAAATGACTGTTCAGTTAATGTTTATTTTTCAGGTAATTCTGGTTACTTTCAACTAATGATTTATTTCATTAAAGGAAAACTGTCTGTAAATGATACAATAAACACCTAGACAATAATAAGTAATACCTTGCTAGAAATAATCACAGAAGTAGGAAGAAGACATAGGCAGGATGAACTCCTCATCCTCAATATGTACGTCATCTGTCCGTTTATGTCTTTACACACAGTTTTTAGTTTTTCTTCCATTTTATAGGACTAATTGGCTGGATGTTAACTGTGTGCATCTCTTAGAGATCTCTCTTTAGATCCCTCTTCTGTTTGCAGTTCAGCCTTCAAAGCACATGCCTGTTCAATGTTTGCATTGCAAGCCAAACAATTGTTGAAATTTGATGTACAGCAACCATTCAAATAAGCTCATGCATAGCACACACAACGGCTTTGTATTGGGGGGTCACTGAGCCACAGCCTGTCATGTTAATAGCCCAGGTTTGTTGTGTGATTTGTATCTTGAAAGTGATCAGAGATCTATCTGTAGAAAAAGTGTTTTTTCCTTTTTGCTGGGTTTCATTTCCAGTCATTAACTTAACACCACTCTTTTAATGATGCATGACCCCTGTCCTCTGTTTCGGTAACCAGGACAGGAAGCTCACGGTGACAGAGGAGCCTCCAGGGAGCGGGCGCCCCAGGATCCTTCACTTTCAGAGTCGGCCTACTGTGTCACGGGTGATCCACTGGGACGCAGTACTGAGCAACAACAACCTGTATGTGGAGGTCCCAAGGGACACCCTCCCTGAGGGCAGCAAGGAGAGGTGAGCTGTGGGCCAGTGAGGACTGGGGTTCCATGTAATGATAGGAAGGGGGAAATGTGAAGAAAACGTCGGGGTGGAGTTTGGGGGGGTGGGGGGGGGGGGTACTGGGCCATCAGGCAATTTCTGGAGGCTTATTGGGAGATGTCCAGAAGAGTTTGGGAGGTTTGCTTTGGTGCACTCACGGGCAGCCTGAGAGGTATCAAAAGGGCAGGGTGAGATTCACTTAAACTCAGATGAGAGGTGAGAAAAAATTGAAAATGTACAGCCTTATGTCATAAAACCATGTGACAAAATGTGGCTTAATAAAGTCTTGCCAAATGCTTAACCATCCGTGGGTGTGGAAAATTCTTTGGATGTGACTGCAAGCTCATCATTTATGAATATCAACTCTAAATCTGCAAAAATGTTCCCACAGTGTATTAAATATAGCTGCTATGCTATAGGTCCCTTTCTCATCTCCTTTCAAACGCTACCTATTCATCTCGGATCAAATTCAAAACCTTGGTGCTAGCCTTTTAGGCAGCTAAAGGGACAATTCTGTTATGTCCTCATAAGATCATCAGACCTTACACGTATACCAGAACATTCCGTTTTGCTATCTCTGGCTGTGTGGCCCCTCCCCGCTGTGTGCCTGCGCTCCCAGGTCACATATCCTGTCTGTTTTTGCCCCCTGGTGGTGGAACGAGTTTCACTGCAGTCAAAACAGCAGAAACCTTGCCAACCTCCTATTGCTCCAAGGCTCCCCTAACCCCATTTTCTCTTTCTTTCTTTACATTTGGGTAATGTTATGTATAGCTGCATAGGATTTGTTACCTGTGTAGTAGTACTTCATTTTGTTACAATACAAATTGTTGTTTGTTAGGTTAACATTATGCTTAATGTTTACGAAGCGTCTCTACCTTCTTGGTGATTTCAACTTTTATGTATTCCTGAGAGTAATACTGACGTTGTCCTCTTCTGTAAGTAACTCAAGAACAGAGAATATGCTGAATTATTGAACTGTTATGTATGATTTATTTCAACAGCTTTGCAGCCCTCCTGGAGTATGCTGAGGAACATCTGAAAGTTGTCAGTGTATTTGCGTGCTTTTACAAGAACAGAGAAGACAGAGGTACGTGTGAAAAGAGTCATTCTGTCTAGCCTTCTGTAGTGCTATCACAACAAACGCTTTGGCACTTTACATTTATTTAAAATCGCTTTCTGTTTTTGCAGAATAAACATGGGATCTTCTTGATCCTAATAACCTTATGGTAGCATAATTGCAGTTAAACTCAGTTTTCTCAATTTTATGGTCTTGGTTGCTAGGGCCGAAGTTAATAAAAAAAATAATTTGTCAGCGTGATGAAGTGTGGCTAAAATTATGGTGTGGGAGTTTGATCTATAGACAAAAAAAGAATGGTTTGTTTTTTGTTAACAGTGATTTTTTCCTTCCTCCCAGCTAAACTGCTGCGTACATTCAGCTTTCTGGGCTTTGAGATTGTGAAACCAGGCCACGCCCTTGTCCCACCACGACCCGATGTTTTCTTCATGGCCTACAACTTTGACAGGGATTCGTCTGATGAAGATTAGTTCCAGCCACCCGGTCCACAGAACCAAACCCAAAACCCCATAGTTCAGCCCTTCCTCTGCGACCCAAATGCTTACAAGCTTCTATGCTTTTGTGTTCCAAGGAAGCATATGGTTCTAGATGTCATTGTTATTTACTTTCTGTTGCTATTGCCCCTTATGTTGCTGTTGTGTATTACTTTTTTATTTTTCATTGTTATTGGGCCCCTACCTGTGACCTCTTGATTGGCTTCCTGAACAACTATGAGCATATTGCAGTTCCCATTGTAACAATCAGTCAGTAATCAATCAGTAATTGTTTTAGGTTGAAGGATGATGCTTCATTTTCTTGAATGTATAAAAAATGGTTGTACATTATATTGGCTCTTGTTGGTTTAAAATTTACAGGTGTTCTCCCTTCAGTTATACATTAGAAAATACAATGTAAGTTTTTCAGGCCCTTTAAAGTCTAATAAAATTGTTTTGTGTGGTAGCTGATAATTGCTTTTGTGCTACAGACTCCACTTCTTTCTCCAGATCTAATACGTGGTGCATAATTTTCCAAATTATTCCTCAGAAATTATGTCTTAAATCAAGTGTGAATACAAGCTTTGTATGAAACTGCTTAGGCAGGTTAAATTAGGAGGAAAATATATGACTAGAGTAAATTATGGGTATTGTATAAGATTGTTCAAACCCAAATTTTTTTCTTTTTTGTGCATGTAGTTTGTTAGAGTTGGGATTGTTTGGAATGGAATTTTCTGCTGTCCACATTGGGATTCGGTCTTTCATTGCCCCACAATATTTTGCCATTCAGCAACAACATATAGTTTTGGTTTATTGATGTACACCTGCATAGTGGTACCTTTTATTGTGCATCTGTGATAATAAAAATTTGAAATTACACTTTTTATGTTTTATTTAAAATTTTCATCCTTGTGGTAGTTTATATCTTCAAGGAGAACTCTGGTAAGCATAAATATGTGATAGCACATAGACTGCTTCCCTTTTCAGTGTGGTGCATGTTTTGAATTTTTGGTAGTTTGAACATGGTCATAAAATGGTGATACACCATTCAGTGAAATGGATGCCTACAGAAACTGCAGTGGGTACATACTGTGATTTGTTATTTTACTCTGAATTGGAGTGAACACTGGTGAGGATGGTGTAATTGGTGAGTTTGGTTTGCAGTGAAAACGTCTGATGTCCAGTGGAAGGCAAAGGCAGTGGTACTGATTAGCCTAATTTATTTGCCAAAATTCTTTCATTTATCCAGTTTCTTTATTCTTGTCAAAACTTAAAAGGTGTCGAGCATCAATGAGAGTTAAGGGCATTGGAGAAGGCTTTGAGTTCGAATACCCCGACAGAAGTGTTTACAAGTGTATGTAATTCGTTGTGTTGTCGATGCCTCATAACATTAAAACATGATTAGCGTACTTTTGGTCTATCATACATTTATAAATATGTGTCACATTGGTTTAGAGGCAAGTAACGCACCTGGTAACTACGTAGCTTGTTATTTGTCTCTGCTGCCCGATTATGTAAAAAACAATGCCTAAATTCTCCCGCAGATGGTGTTTCTAACTTTCCAGGCAGATGATGACAGGGGCTTGTCTCTGAGCCTTGAATCGATTGGCTGGTTCTTGAAACCCGGAGGTGTTTTTAAGCAAGCTATTCTGGGAAAGTATTTTGCGAAGAGTTTAATCTGTGTGATCGGACTACATGTTCATTAAAACAAGACAATAGCTGTTGCGCTACAGAGCTCCAGCTCTAACGTCCAAAATGCATAGATGTGCAATATCCGTGGGTTTAATCAACAAGTCAACGAACATCCGCGGCCCTTGGAGAAATATTAGCATTCAAAGTAAGGTTTTGACAGGAAAACTACCAATTCAACGACATGCTTATAAAAATCAAAATACTTTTGTTTCGACTCGGGAATTGAGAGGTTCTTCAGTGTCTGCCTCTTCAAGACAGATCGACCGAATATTGCCTAGACATGATGATTTTGTCCAAAGGCACATTGGACCCAGTGAGAAAGAGAAAGGAGAGATGCTTTACGCTCTCGGACTAGAGGTAAGATAAATCATTTTTTTTTATCATTTTAGATAACCTTTAATGTAAGAAGACTTACGTTTGGTATAGAGGTTGTGAATTACAGCTTCTCTTTCAGGCGGATGTAGGCTAGTCCACAAATAGTGTAATTAAATTTTAGGCATAAATGTGGAAACAATCATATAAAAAGGAGAAATAACTGTAGCCTATATGTAATGTTATGTAACATTGTTTTTTTGTGGGTTACACTGTTGTGTTGTTTCTAGACAGTTGACGAACTTATTGAAAAAACTATTCCGTCTTCTATCCGTTTACAAAGAAGTTTGAAAATGGATGACCCGATTTGTAAGTATCTATTTTCCTTTTCATGACATTTTGACAGCATGTGTAGGCTAGGCTTATGATAAACCTTTTTGTGTGCGCTTTGGTAGCGTAGCCCTGTCGTGTGGGCTAAACATAATTTGCCTATTTATTTAAAAATGGCCTTACAGAAATGATAAAGCAAAGACGAAACGAGAAAAAACGTAGTGAAATCCCATTTAAAAAATGGAAGTGCAATAAAAACAAGAAGATAATATGTAACCTAATGCAAGTTGCTATGGATAAGAGGGTTTGCTAAATCCATAAAATGTAAATGTAACATGGGTATTTAGTAGTCCAGCTGGGTACATATTTGTCATTATTATATTACATTACATTACATTACATTACATTACAGGCATTTAGCAGACGCTCTTATCCAGAGCGACGTACAACAAGTGCATTAGGTCAAGGTGCAGAGGTGCAAAAGAAACACACTAGAGTGAGTAAAGATCGTAGTGCCAGAAGTGACCACATCGATCAGGACTCCAACCCTGTAGAGTAACCTGTTCAGCAAACAACAATCCTACCAAGTACAAACTAGCACTGAATAATAATAATAATAATAATAATTATTATTATTATTATTATTATTATTATTATTATTATTAGTTTACGATTTAAGACAAAAATTCACAATACACAAATTCACAAAAAGCAGATTTAGAATAGCCATGTAAACACAGTGCATGAATCTGAAGTGCTTTTCTGAAAATGAAGACAGTGATGTTCTCTCATTGAAATATACCAGGGTGCGGTTGCTACATGTAAGAACTGACCTAAAACAAACTTACCCATTCAGGTAACAAACTTGCTTATCCAGTCTCATCTTTAATAATCCATTTGTCACACTGAGCATGTCTTTATGTAATGGCTTAATATATTTGTATGCTTAGTTCCCATGCCTGGTTTCAGGTGTCAGTTTCGAAGTATTGTCTTCCAGTTTGTGTTTTGTATTAATAATTTTATTTGAGTTTAATTGAGATATATAACAATTGGTATATTTCAATGCTTATTTTTGAAATATGCTTATCACATGCACTCAGGCTCTGCAAATATTCTGCAGAGAAGGTGAAAGTAGAAGACCTATTCAAATCAATAGCTCTTTAGTGGTATGAATGGTGGTGATTATGTGCTTCATTAAACTGGAAATTGGCTTGTGTTGAATCCAGTAAAGTACTATGCTGTATGTTCCCCAAACATGTATATTAATATACAGTACAGGCCAAAAGTATTAAGCCATTTGTGCATCTCTTCAGACCGTACATGGACAAACTATAATTACTTTGGAGGGCACTCCCAATCTTGGTTTGCTCTTATCATTTGTATCCTTCTAATTTGTTCCTGTAGCATTTTCATTTTACACTTGTACCTCCATCCAGCACTTATATTGCATTTTTATCATTATCTTGATGTTGTAACTTGTTGTCATGCCTCCTAGTTTGACTTACCATAACATCTGACCTACGCTATGCTTACTGTGTGAACTGGACTTAATGTGTTCATGGCTATGAATAACTGTTACATAATGAGTATTGTACCTTATTAGACCTTTGTTTTGTAGTTGTTCCAAAGACCTTTGGTATGCACTTATTGTATGACACTTTGGATAAAAACGTCTGCCAAATAAATGTAATGTAATTTTGTGAAAGTGGGAGGTGGAAGGGTGGGAGGGAAGTGGATGAGCTGTTAAAATTGACTGAAATCTTATCTATCTTAAGTTTCTTTTTAAACTAGCCTCATACCATTGACCTGTAGTGTAAATAAAACCTGAAAAGTGCCAAACTTTCGGTGCTGTATATGTATGGGGCATGCCCCTGCCAAGGCGTAACAAGATGGGATGGCATACCTGCCTTCCCAATAGGAACTAATGTTACAAGAAATGTGGCAAAGAAGACAGAGTTAGATGAAGGCCTGTGTTTATGTGGCCTAGATGTGCAGAGCCAAATAAACATATTTTGTGGCAAGGTGTTCCCAGAGAAAAATTTCAAAGAAGCTTAAGATTTCCAGGTGCAGTGTTCAATACACACTCAGAAGGGTCCAGCTAATAGGCAGTAATGTTAACAGGAGAAAACTAGGAAGATCAAGAGGCAGAAGACATATATCTTTTGTTGATCGGCAAAATAAACTGTTGTACAACTGCACCTCAACAACAGGAAGAACTCAATGAAACTAGAGAGAAACCAGTTTCCTGTGAAACGGCAGCTACCATCTGCTGGTGTAAAAGGATGTGTATCTGCCTTTTCTCGATCTTTCTTGTTCCAGTGTTGTCGTTACTTGGCCCACTGGAGTCTTTTCTTCTTGTTAACAGCACATAGCAAGGGATTTTTCACAGAAACACATCCTTTTAGACCAAAAACCCCCCCGCAGATGGCCTAATATTTTTGCCCTGCACTGCACATAAATAAATATATATAACTTTAGATTGAATATATGGGGGGGGGGGAGAAATGCACACAGGGAGAGAAATGCACACATATCCCGAGAACTGCAACCCTGTAGAGGGGTCTAGGTGCATGCTCCCCTGGGTTTTTTTTAAGCCAACAGCTGTGAAATTATAATTTCTGGTGAATTACAAGGGGAAAATACTACATATTGCTGATCGGTAAGGCTGTGTTCGTGTCACAGAAAATATTGGCTGAAGTCAATGAGCAGCCACTGTGAAGTTGTTGAAAATCACAGAAAATGTTTATAAACTGGAAGAAAAATAGGTTAATGTTAATTTATTGAGCTGGTTAATATATCTAATTTGCAGCAGTGGTAAAGGATTGAAATTACGTGTGCAACTGTTGCAACAGTTGCAAAATCAATGGGCAGCATGCTTTTTTGGTTTTAATTTAATAGAACGTTGTTAGAAATAGAGCATGCTGAAATTGCATTGCTAACACCACAGGATTAGGCTATTGTATGTCTGTTTTTATTTTCTTTAAAGTTTGGCACAATATGTTGTGAGGTTTGAGTCTGATGAGTGCCTGTTATCACTGATGTTACTGTAATGTGGAAGTAGCGCTGGGCGTTAACTTGTGATTGGAACATTTGACAAGGAGAAAATCTTGATCTCAGCACACTCCAGAATCTGTATACAATGTTGTATTTGTTTCTTATAGCATTTTGCAATAGGCTATTGTTAAAGTGTGTAGGCCCTGCCTATACAAATAACACCGTATGCCACTCTAAGGTTGACTGTTACCCTCTGAAACTGCCAAAAACTCACGGAAAGGACTAAAAATAAAGGAAATCGTGGAAATGGCAAAAAAATGTGGAAAGTCAGGCAATCTGTTTGTACTTGCAACTTCCATGACAAATATCCTGCCTTACCAGTATATCCCAATCACATCTACCTTTATTCTATGAAATTATTTTTGTTCATCATCATGCTATATTATTGAGGGGTCTTTGACCTGTTTTGTAATATTGGGGGTTGTTACAACTCCCCCCATATATATATATATATATATATATATATATGCCAGTATTCAGTACTATAGTATCAATGGTAGGTTTTGCTGTGATGAGACTCATGATGACATGATAAACGATAAATCTGAAACTCAGTGAAGCAGTTAGAGAATGTTCCGAATGCACACAATAGATGTTGTATATATAAGGACTGCTGCTTTTGCCTACCAGGTGAGAATGAAATTCTGCAATCACTGCACAGCATTGCCAGCCAGAACAAGCTGTGGAGGACGTACATTGGAATGGGCTATTATAATTGCTCCGTACCACCAGCTATACAGAGGAACCTACTGGAAAACTCAGGATGGTTTGTATATCTATCACTTTTACATAACACATTTACACTATTAAATTTTGCCAAAAGATCTGAAACCATTCACTGTGACAAATATGCAATAATGGAGGAAATCAGGAAGGGGCAAATACTTTTTCACTGTACTGTATTATATTAATGCAGTTGCTTAATGCTCATGCTACATATTCACAGGCCTCCATGGTCTGTATTTGAAATGTAATTCAGACAGTTTGCTCAAAGCATGTGATGGGATAATTATTTGTTTATATGATAAAACAGCAATGGAATAAAGATACCACACAAGACATATTAAAAAATGGCAACTACAACTAAATAAGCCAGTACATGTGTATTACAGCAGTGATTGGAGGAATAGCGCGTTAAATCTTCAAGATTCAGCTCAGATTAAAAATAACTCATATCTCATATCAGAAGTTCACCATCTGCTTACGGTCTTGTTCAAATAAAAGTCTTTGAAGTTCGACAGCAGAAATATTCATCTCCCATCTGTTTTCCTCAGGGTGACCCAGTACACACCGTACCAGCCAGAGGTGGCCCAGGGACGTCTGGAGAGCCTGCTCAACTACCAGACCATGGTGTGCGACCTGACCGGCCTGGCCGTGGCCAACGCCTCTCTGCTGGACGAAGGCACAGCGGCCGCTGAGGCTATGCAGCTGTGCCACAGGTGAGCACCCAGAGCATCACTTGGGGTCTCCTGTTACAGTGTTCCTAGTGGTGTGTGACTTGTTATTGTCTTTGTCTGTACCCAGAAAAAATAAGAGAAGGACCTTCTATATTGACCCTCGTTGCCACCCACAGACGATCGCTGTAGTGCAGACAAGAGCCAGGTAAGTCTGTACCCTGGATTGCACCTGGCCCACTCGGTTTAATATAACGTTCATGTCTTTGCACTAACTTTAATATTTCTATATAACAACCACACCCATGTTGAAAGGAATGTGTAAGAACTAGACCCTCCTCTGAGGTTTGACTTATGTTTTTGCAGCATGAGCGTACTTGATGTTAGTCACACCTCTCAGTGACTACAAGCTGTAACTTGTACGTGCCCGGCTTATAAATGTGTATATCCTCCCAAGACCCAGTAATTCATTTTTGTATCCTATAGGGGACATGAATCTTGGGTCTTAAAAACCATATATTATACTATATATACTATATATGAAACCTACAATACAAGGGACATTATATAAAAATAAAATTAATTATATTTTTTGAAAATATTTTCACTACAACATGCTTTGTCTCTGCCACTTGAAAACACCCACTTTAACTGAAATAATATGATAAAAGGGAACCATCCCTTTAATGGGCTCAGCCAGGTTACTCCTCTGAGAATTTGAATATGGAAACATTTATCCATCTTCACTACCCTCATTTGCCTAACATGAACTGCAAGAACAATTGTTCCCTGGTGCTGCCTTTCACTCGCTGACTTAGTGACTTCAGGCGTTGTTATTATCAAAAAAAATTTTGGACATACTTCTGCTCCCATTTTCCTCTTCTCTGTCTACATTCTTTTTGGAATCATGCCGTGGTTTTGTTCATGCAACTACTCACTTGCGTCTACAACTGTTATCAGGATATTACTGTATTAACGTTTTCTTCTGCATCCCTCAGTCACTGAATTAAATTTAACATTTTTTTATGAAGCTGAATGCTAATGGATTTAAGCTAGTCAATTTATGTATTATTTTGACAATGCTATAAGCTCAGCTACCACTTGCAAAAAAGTTTTATCATTCTCTCATTTATTTCTGTTGCTAAGAACAGAATAAAAAATGATTGGCTATTTATGGGATCCATTCTATCGATGCTGATTTCTAATCAGTCCATGTTTATTGCAATAATATCCCTTAAGTATTAAACATTTATTGATTGTCCATGAGAAATCCACAACCAGCCGTTATCTGTGATTATGTCACTCCTATTGTAGCTAAAAAGTATGTGTCCAAAAATCCAGCTGAAGCATTGCTGTTTTTTTTTTGTTTGTTTTTTCGGCAGGCACATTGGTGTGAAGACAGAGCTGAAGTTGCCTGATGAGATGGATTTCAGTGTGAAGGATGTGAGTGGTGTACTCTTCCAGTATCCGGATACAGAGGGCGGAGTGCATGACTTCACTGGGCTGGTGGACCGTGTCCACAAAGCTGGGGTGAGTCGCAGTTAACAAATGACAACACTTTGAGTGTCTTTCAATGTGACTGAGGTTCTCTATTGAATCAGTTCACAAAATACAGCCCTGCCAAATCATGGGGGTAACATCCTGCTACTTATAAGTGCAGCGGCGACCAAGGTTAATTCTGTGCCTAGGTCTGTACCAGGTGAAGATGCACCTTTTTACCCCTGCTCATCGGCTCAGGTGCTTTAATCCTCCCTTCTCTCCTCTAGCTCTGTATCAGATTTCCTATGGCTCTCTAATAGGCTGCCTCTCAGGGCTCTTACAGTAATTCTCTCCCAGGCTTCTGCTGGGCTAATCCATGGGGTGCTGTGTTGAGCAGACCACAGTGACCTAGTTTAGGAGACATATAATTGTGGGGTCATTGTCAGAGTGCCTGACTCTATGTCCTGTTCCATTGGCACCCCAGGATAATCAGCTGGCTGGAATCTAATGCTGCTTATGGAGCTTGGGAATGTTCAAATGGCAGTAACCACGAGGAGGGTTATTTTAAGGATTGTGGGGATTGGCTGGTCACAGGAGGGTGTGTCTGAGTGATTTTCTATATAGGTTCAGCAGTCATTAGTCAAGCCTGTCCTCTTGCATCATTGTGCTCACTGTATTTCTTTCCACAGCCTCTCACTCACAATATAAAATGTCAGACTTCTGTTCTGTTAACCAAAACTGTTGGTTTAACTAAATAATTCATTTTGAAGCTACTTAACTCAGTTATGTAGAACCTGTTGACATAACTGCGTTCACGATTTTATTTTTTTGAGTGCACTTTTGTTTACTGTGAAAGTTAATGCAAGGGAGTATATTGTCATTTCAGAATTGTTGCTCTGCCAGTGCTTGTAAGTGCTGATCTTATTATGCTTACGTTTAGCCATGGGGATCTAACATATAACATGTTTTTTTCTGGCTGCACACCTGTATACCTTGTTGTTTTGCTGTTGCATTGGTGCAATTCATATTTATTTACTTATTTTTTCATTTTGTATTCATTATATATTTACAAAAATGACAACGAACAAAAATGAATGAGGACATAACCTTTGACCCCAGAAGGGGCCTATGAAGTATTTAAGTGATGCCCTGTTGTCACCCTGTAGGCCCTGGCATGCTGCGCCACTGACCTGTTGGCCTTGTGCATGCTGCGCCCGCCGGGCGATTTTGGGGTAGACATCGCTCTGGGCAGCTCGCAGAGGTTTGGGGTTCCTCTCTCTTATGGAGGACCTCACGCTGCCTTCTTCTCTGTGAAAGAACCACTGGTCCGCATGATGCCAGGCAGGATGGTTGGAGTCACCAGGTGAGCTTTCAAAGATCTGCAGCAATGTCTTTTTTTTTTTAGATTAGCCTTGCTCATGCTCTACAGCTGGAGTACATACACACAGTACGTACTGTACTAAAGGAGGGGTAAGATGAGGAGAACCAGAGTTAAAGTGAACATGTGGAATCACTTCCCTTGAATGCTATGTTACCGTAGCCTGAGATAGAAGACTTTGCAAGATTTATAGAAAATGAACAGTCTAAAACTATTTGTGCTGTTGCAATGTGTCTGTGGTTTGCAGTACCCTTAGGGCAGCGAGCTTGTTAATTCATGTTTGAAGTCCCAGCAAAATGGCTTATGTAAGTTCTGCAAGCATTTTGAGGCCTGCCTGCTTTCTGTTGTGAAGAGATGCAGCTGGGAAGGAGGTGTACCGTCTGGCCCTTCAGACTCGAGAGCAGCACATCCGCAGAGACAAAGCCACCAGCAACATCTGCACTGCGCAGGTAAGAGTGCCATCAGTGAGCTTACAAACGTGTGTGTGTGTGTGTGTGTGTGAGTGTTCCCACTCATTTTAGGAAATCATTTACCAGGACTTTCCGAGGACAATTTCCATGACTTAGACTTACAGACATGAAACATGGTAGCCCAAAGCCGGTGGTGGACTGTGGACGGTGGACGGGGGGTGAGGGCGGTGGCAATGTGCAAGCCCGAGGGGGTGGGGGGGGGGGGTGCGGCATTGTGCAAGTAGCATAACCATTCAAAACTTGGTGCTGCAGGAGCTAATAAAAATGAGCAGAGAAAAATACAGAAAAATATGCAATCTCAGCTCTAAATATACTGTTTAATAGCTTGACTTATAGCCTAGCCTACAATTTTCCAGGACCTCACAAATATTTCCAGGACATTTTGTAAATTTTCTCATTTTCCAGGTGTTTTCCATGACTGGAAAACTAGTCGATAAATTTCCATGTTTTCAAGGCTTTCCAGTACGAGTGAGAATCCTGGTGTGTGTGTGTGTGTGTGATGTTTTACTTTAACATCAGATTGAATTCCAACTTTTGGAACAGTGCACATATTTATCAGAGAACAAGAACTGAACCTTGTGGACCTCATCCTCATCATTTTGCCAGAAAAATGATGTTCCTATATTTGAGTTTGATGTGTTAAATGACTCGTACCTGTTTGCTATAATGTACAATTTTGCCACACATTGTGATCTCTTCAGGCTCTTCTTGCAAATATGGCTGCCATGTTTGGGGTGTACCATGGCCCACAAGGTCTGAAGCATATTGCTAATAGGACACACAATGCTACCCTGATCTTGGCTGAAGGTATGTCTGGGCATCTCATTAACTAATATAGGTACTTGCCAATATCTCAGTAATATTTGGACATTGTAATTGGTAGGTCATTTTCAAACTGTGCTCTGAATAGTTTCAGTCTTTCTTGTTGATGACTCCAGTGATTTACTTCACAAAAAACAAAACGTAGGGAGGAAGTACTTGCAGATGGTTTAGCAACATGAGTATTATGAGAAAACATGATCAGGACAATGTCAGTCATCGTCCTTGTTTTACCAGCAGGTCACATGTTAGGAAGGCAGATCTTGTTGCATTGCTTATGGCAATTGTCATTTCCTCCTCTGCTCCAACAGGACTGAAGCGAGCAGGACACACCCTCCAGCATGAGGTGTTCTTCGACACACTCAAGATCCACTGTGGCACAACTGCCAAAGATGTACTGGAGAGAGCAAAGCAGAGGAACATCAACCTCCGAATCTACGGCGACGAAATGGTGAGTCGCTGCTCTAACCCCAAGGAGTGAGTGATGCTGATGGTGGGATTTCTCCACTGGAGTCCTGAGCTGACATACAATTTAAGACTCTCAAAAAGAGAATGATATTCTGAGCCAAAAAGAAAACACAAAGCACTGAACATACGCACAAGTTGTTTGCCATCAACACATTGGCTAGATTTTATGTTAAAATTGTCATGTCATTTTATAGACCTGCGTCACATGTGTTGAATGACCAATAACATTTTAAATCTCTGTGGAAAATGACCTCCCCAGTTGGGCATATCTCTGGATGAGACTGTGACAGAGACAGATTTGGATGATCTGCTGTGGGTGGTTGGGTGTGATTCCTCATCTGTAAGTAACTTGTTTTAAATTTGTTTTTTTTAAATATTACGAGTAGAAGGATTTACACATATATAGACCAATGATCCAAATGCAGTTATTATTATTATTATTATTATTAGTAATAGTAGTAGTAGTATTATTATTTTTATTATTATTATTATTATTATTATTATTGTAAAGCAGACTGTGTTTATTTATAGGCCGGATGTTTGTGGTACTTCTTGGACTGATTAAGTCTTATGACAAGACTCTTATGGTGCTATTTCCTAGGAACTGATCGCTGAGAAAATGAATGGTAGTGTAAAAGGCATTCTGGGAACATCTTTCAAGAGGACCTCCGAATATCTCTCACACCCAGTGTTCAACAGGTTTGCCAGAAATGATCCAGCCTCTGACAAAAACAAGAGTTGGGGCTTATTCTGTAAATTTTGTGAATCAAATTCACGTGTTAAACATTCAGCTCAGTTAATTCAGTTGATCACATCCATTCCTTACAATTTAATTCAAAATCACTTTAGTTTCTTCCATTCTTCCTTCATTCCATATTTTTATTTTCAGAATCATTTGCCATTAGATATATTCCATGGGACTAACTCAGTACAACCAGAATTTCAATCAAAGCAATTATATATCTTGTGATTACCAAATGTTTAATGTGCAAAATCCGGCGATCCTGAAACTCAGTAGGAAAATAAAACATAAATAGAGTGACAGCCCCACACAACTTATCCATTTCAAGGTGTGAAGTGTATCCAGAACTTTGGGGAGGAATCTGATTAGATTACCATTTGGTTGTGAGATAATGTTAAAATAAGAATGTTTTCCAGACTGTCTGAGAACATTCCAAACACGTTACATACAAACAATCCTGGAAGGTTATCATTTAGTTTGAAAAAAATTGAGAATTATGTCAAATACAATTTAAAAATGTTCTAACTGAAAGTAGTGAAATGGCAGATTGTTTAACATTGCTAACATACAGTGAATGCCTATTCACAATTCAAAATTTTGAACATCGTTCTGAAGCCATTCCTTGTGCATTAAATATAATGTATCATAGGCATCCAGGAAATTGTACAAATGTATGCACTGGTAACCTTTGGATTGTTCTGAGAACCAAGCATTTTTTAATGACTATTTGCTAGTAATTTAGATGATTTTTGCCTCAGAACTGCCATCTCAACGTTTCTGTTTAATCTCATTCACAGTTATAACTCTGAGACGAACATTGTTCGCTACATGAAGCGGCTGGAAAACAAAGATATTTCTCTTGTACACAGTATGATCCCACTGGTGAATGCCTATTTCACTTCACAGTCATTGGATATAAATCATGCTTTTGTTCATTTTTCCATTGCATTTTCCATTTCCGTTCAGACATTCTCTTTATTACTTTGATATTCTGAGTTTTCCCTGGAAAATGTCTGTTCACTATCAATGTTTGTTTCCTCTGTTCACACTCAGGGTTCCTGCACAATGAAACTGAACAGTTCGACTGAACTTATGGTGAGTCATGTGCTTCCCTTCACCGATGCCCACTGCCAGGTGTAGCTTTGGCAGTGAACCTATTTGACTCATATGCAATATGCAAACACATTATTAGAGCTGCTTTGACAAAATGGGAATTTGCATTATACTGCTTTACTGTTTTTCTTGACACACCACAATGCTTATTGCAAAAAAGTGCAATATCAGTTTATCAACTGGCCAATTTAGCCATACTATACTACAGCCATAGTATCAGTAATGTGGGGTGTGGGGTCCCTTATGATGTGCAGTCTCTCTCATGTTATTTTTGTCTTCACATGTTTGTTGTTCCTGGTGGATCACCTGACCAATATCTGGCATTTGGTGTTCCCAACAGCCAATCACATGGAGGGAATTTTCCAGTATCCACCCCTTTGTGCCCCTGGACCAGGCACAGGGCTACCAGCAGCTCTTCAGACAGCTAGAGAGAGATCTGTGTGAAATAACTGGATATGATGCTATCTCCCTCCAGCCCAACAGGTCAGCTTTTCAATGCCGTGCAAAAAGTTGTCATTAATGAGAAACCTTATACAAAAGAGAGTAATTGTACATGGCGCTTTTAAATTAGCATTTTATATAGTAAGATTATTGATTTCTTGGCAATTTAGTTGAGAAATGACATGCATAATATTTCTCAAATCAATATCATTCCCATAATACATTTTTCAGATCTTCCAAACGTGGCTTTTAAATTCTATTTTTTTTTAAACTATTTTTGTCCAGTTGCTATGCATGTCTATGTATATATGCTATATATATGTGTGTGTATATATATATATATATATATACAGCAAATAATACAGTGCAGTAATGGTATGTGATTGTTCTCCAGTGGGGCCCAGGGTGAATATGCTGGTCTAGCTGCGATCAAAACATACCTGAACTTTAAAGGGGAGGGACACAGAACAGTGAGTACTGGGCACAGTCATATTTTGAAAAGCTGCCAAGCCATTACACAATGCTGCAATGCACATATTGTTTTTCATCCTTTGTGGAGTTTATTTAAATGTTGGAGGGTGGAGTTCTACATTAAGAATGCAGTAAAAAAAAAAAAACTTTTCTTTGCTAAATGCTGTATGGTGGAGTTTTGATGTGCTGTCAATGTCAGTACTTAGTTCTGTCATATTACGTAAAACCATTTAGAAGCACTTTTTTAAAGCTGTGCCCAATGCATTTTGATTACAAAATTTTTTCTTAATGAGTTTTTAAAATATCTGCATCTGTACATTATGTATACCAAGTTTCGGGTAAACTGGTCAAACATTACAAACATGTCTACATTTTAAAATTATTTTTTAAAAGCAATTGTATTCTAAATTTCACAGACTTGATCATGCCTGCAGTGCTTGGACCTTTAATAAACCCATCAAATACAATAGGGTGCCAATGCAACTGTGGTGCTTGGTACCCTAAAAATACTTCACAACTGATTTTAAATACATATTTGCACCTTCATTTGTCTCTTTGATGCTTAATATTTCCTAGGTTTGTCTGATTCCTAAGTCAGCCCATGGGACTAACCCCGCCAGTGCTCAGATGGTTGGGATGAATGTCCAGGTGGTGGAGTCAGATCGGGGTGGCAACATTGATATGGCACACTTAAAGGTCATGGTAAGGGCTATAAGTAATCTATTGAATATGTGGGGAAAAATTAAATGGAAGTATAGAGTTGATGTCAGTACCTCATGGGAAGATGTATACGCCTGTAACAGATCCTAACGAAAGCAAGTTCCACTCAGTTAATTTAAATTAATCTTTAATTCATGACCTGATTAATTATTTAAGACACACAGGACAAAATGAACTTTGGCTGTCAAGGCTAAAAAGTTATAAACAAACCAAAATTGGGAGTCCTTGGGGTGAAAAATACAGTATATTGTTTAAAAATATCTAAGGCCTAACTTTCTGCATGACATTCAGATTCATTTTAGCCAAGTTGTACAGTATTGCAGCTTGGTCTTGAAGGATTAGTTCTCTGATGAAACTGGGAGGAAAAACACATTTGTGTCTAATCATTAAATCATTTATTCAGGTTATTCTGTGCACAACCACTCAAATATGTGACAGAGATTTAAAAACTGTTTTGGAAAGTGTGTGATACACCGCAGAAAAGCAGCTGCTTATTGAATTGTCTGTTCCCAGGTGGACAAACACAAGGCTAACTTGGCAGCTATAATGGTCACATATCCCTCTACCAGTGGTGTGTTTGAGGAGAACATCAGCGATGTGTGTGAGCTTATCCACCAGCACGGGGGCCAAGTCTACCTTGATGGAGCCAACATGAATGCACAGGTGAGGATGACACTGGGTATTAACTGGATTCACAGTCACAATCAGAATTTCAGTAGCCATGTCCTTTCAGAACAAGAAAGTTAACTGTACTTCTACATTTGGAAGGTCAGTTTCCTTCTCTGAGAATAAGATTTATGGTTCGATCAGATCTCAAATGAACTTGAATACTGACGGATTTGATGTCAGGTTTTCCTAGCTCTGATTGTGGCTTTTTGCCACGGACATTTTAATTCTGATGAGCCTTTATGTGTTTTTATTCCCTTGTGCAGGTAGGGTTCTGCCGCCCAGGAGATTACGGAGCAGACGTCTCCCATTTAAACCTGCACAAAACCTTCTGCATTCCCCATGGAGGTGGGGGCCCAGGGATGGGGCCTATTGGCGTGTGAGTGTCCACTTACCCAGAATTCACCTCTGTTCTGTCAAAGAGGGGGTGGAGAAATACGACTTGCAACACATTTTGTTGTACACCTGAGGCCGTCATTGCAAAAGATTATTTACCTAGCTTAACAGGTTTAGTCACACAATAAAAATTAGATTTAAGCGGTAGCACCTGTAATACCAAAGAGCACAAACAACGTTAGAGGTGTGGAATTTCATCTGAACGATCTTCATTGGCATCCATGCAATTTGTAAAGCTTTTTTCTTTTTAACAGAAAGCAGCACCTTGTGCCTTTCCTGCCGTGCCACCCTGTAGTCACGCTGAACCCTGACAACGCTGCAACCTCCCAGGGCACCGTCAGTGCTGCGCCTTGGGGCTCCAGTGCCATCCTGCCCATCTCCTGGGCCTACATCAAGGTAACAGACAAACAAGCCTCCCTGCATTCAGGTTACAAGAGAAAGAAAAACTACAGTGCGAAGAAGGGTTATTTAATATTGGATAATAGATTTGTTATCTGGTTAATTTCAAGTATTTGTTGAGTGCGCAATGTTCAGTGATTGTCTATATTATTTATAAGAACAAAGAGGGTCAAAATAATTTTAAAATAATTACATTTCTCAATATATTATATTTTATTTTAGAATGGCCCTCACTCTGATGACAAAAAACATCTATGACTTTTGAACAAAATGTGACATTTTCTCTTTTCATACATATTGTTATATAGCTTTAATATTGGCCCTGTTGCCTACATACAGATGATGGGGGCAAAGGGACTGAGGCATGCCACAGAAATGGCCATTCTGAATGCTAACTACATGGCCAAGAGGCTGGAGAATCATTATAAAGTTCTTTTCAGAGGCAAGAGAGGTGAGCTGCTCCTATACCGGTCTCCTATGAAGCAAACTGAGGATGACAGTGAATACAATGTGTTCAGCTAAATTGCATACATTAAACTCCTGTACCTACACAATTACAATCCATGAACTGGGTTAGCACGACAAGGTGGATCAAATTGCATACTTGCATGTGTTTAATTTAGTTAGTTATTTTTTTAAAAAGAACTGACGTCATCAAACAAATGTCTGAATCAAATGTTCAGCGGAGATGTGAGATGTTCAACGGCGGTGTCTTCATCGAAAGTACTGTAGGAACTTCCCCTCAGAGCCGGAATCTAGAGCTCTAACCACAAGCACTAGAGCAGACGATGGTTTTGAGAGAAAAATGTATTTCCCTGATGCTGAAACAAACTTGTTTCTTTGCATAGGTTTTGTTGCTCATGAGTTCATTCTTGATGTGAGACCATTTAAGAAGACCGCAAATATCGAAGCTGTGGACGTGGCAAAGAGGCTACAGGATTACGGTATATTCACAGTTTTGAGTGACTACTGAGCACCGTTGACTGATATGTTGTGGTTAATTGTTTTATCGATTCATCAGTGTACTGCTGCCATATATGTTCAGCACAATGCTACAGCCAGACTTTATCATAATTTGTTGTCCTGGGGGCGGGCAAAAAATTTTTTTGTGTTGGTAGTGTTGAAGCAGTTAACACATACCTCATTTAAACTTTCCATCAGGCAGATCACAAAGCCAGAATGACCTTCTTAGTTTTGGGCCCAAAACAGTCTGTCAAGCTTGCTTGAATACAATTTGTGATGGATGTAGATAAATAGATTGTTTCAAGGTTGGATCATTTTTTTTTAAGACAGACCAATGTTTATGGTATATATGATCTGTATCACCGGATTCTAGTCATTTTAAGGTAATTTGCTTAAGATCTACTGATCAATTGCAGACTGTCAAAAAGGAAAGTATAGTGTTTGCGAATTGTGACTTTGAAATTTGTCATAGAGCACTACAGATTCGGACACACATCCCTCATCCATGCTACAATTTTCCAAAATACATTAAAGTTGTCGCAATGGAATGTCAGAAATATTGGGATGTTGACTTTTTGTGTAGTCAGATATTGTAATCAGGAGATTTTCAGTGCATGCTGGCCTCGAGTTTACCTTTACGTACACGCAAGTCAAGACAATGTAGTTTGTACATATATTTGGCCAGAGGTTCAAACAGGGATTCATTGGCTACAATTATCAGGCAACGTGGTAAATTGTTGGGGTCTTTACACATTTCGGGCAAACCATACATAGCTTGTTGGGTTGGCTGTTGAATTTAAAAAGTTAGCTTCTCGATATACATTCGTTACTACTCTCAAAACAAAATTGTCAGCTTTTTTGCCACACTATTTGTTATATGCTAAGATATGCCCTGAGCCAGAGTGGTCTACTGATCATTCAGAGCATTTGACCTGCGCCTGCTCACCGTTTGTGGGCCACTCCTTCACCTGGGCCCTTCGACAGGCTTCCACGCCCCCACTGTGTCGTGGCCGGTGGCGGGAACCCTGATGATCGAGCCAACAGAGTCGGAGGACAAGGCAGAGATGGACCGCTTCTGTGATGCCCTGGTGAGGATACGGCAGGAGATCGCGGACATCGAGGAGGGAAGGATGGACGTGGCGATCAACCCGCTGAAGGTGTGGACCCCAGTCACCCCCTACACACTCATTCTCACATAAGATAACGTTTTCATCACAAGATATCGAGAGGATGTCCAGATTAACACTTATCAATGATAACATTTGAGAGGACGCCCATGTAAAATGTGCTGTATCTAATATTCTAGGGTTTAAACCCCTGAAACATGTTATAATCTGTGACTCTTCTTTAGGATAAACTCTGGTGAGAGAAGGTAAAACTGCTGTCTGTATTTTTGTGTAGGAAACAGGATTTGTTGGTATTTATGTTGAAACAAATACTGTATATTAAAAACAAACTATATTATGGAAGGATAAAAAATGTAACAAATATTTTAACCCTTGTATACTATGGTTGTTTTCTTATCATGAAAAAAGTAACAGGATACTTGGTTGAAACTATTTGTACCCAGTACTCACCTGTAGTGATATTCACTTTCATTTAAAATACTAATTATTGACTTGTTCTGTTAACTTCACAGTCATTGATTATAAAAAAAGCCTTGTCTTTAAGCTGAAAACTTTCTGATACAATATCTAGAAATGTTATATTGTTTATCCTGTGCTATTTTTTTATATATTGTAGGAAAGCAAACAAAATATTAAATTTTGTTTTTGGGTTCACCTACGCCGTTGTGCTTGTTCTTCAGATGGCGCCTCATTCGCTGGCTTGTGTTGCCTCCTCTGACTGGGACAGGCCCTACTCAAGGGAGTGTGCTGCCTTCCCCCTGGTGAGTCACTCCCAGACACAGATTATTAGCATGGGTTAACTAATCCAGGACAAATTCTGGTGCTTTCAGTAAGTATTTAATCCCCTTTGTTTTATGAGGACCATTGTAACTGCGTTTCCTTAAATTTCAGCCATTCATCAAACCAGAAAACAAGTTTTGGCCATCGATCTCCAGGATTGACGAAGTTTATGGTGACCAGAACCTAATATGCACCTGCCCTCCATTAGATATGTATGAATCTCCTTTTGAAGAAAAGATGGCCTCATCATAACATGATAGGGCTGATGTATGTTTTATGTTTGTAGCTGTTAAAATCCAGCACAATGATAATGACCTTTTTCTTCTGATCACAGCACATGGTATGCATATATTATCGTACATATTGTACATTTGCCTTGGAATTCCCCTTTAAAGTTTTGTATTGGCAATTTATTTTTCTTGTATGATGATAGCATGGAATATTGCTTAAATTTCAGGTCACTAATTTATTGTGAGGGGAAAAGGTCCATTTGTTTTTTTATCTGAATTAGTTTATTCATCATAGTTTATTCATTCATTAGTTTTATTAAACTAATGTTTTATAAAAAGAAATACAGTACTTATATATTAAAACATGTATCACTCATATATATATATATATATATATATATATATTCTCATTTCTATGCCTTCCAATAAATTGTGTCCAAGTGAAAAATATGCAAGCCATGGTGCAAAGCAAGCTGCTTGAATTCACATTACAACCACATCAGCATTGAAAACGTATGCACAGTTCAACCACCAGGGGGCTCAACATTTCATCCCATCAAAGGAACAGTTAGAAAGGGCAGCTAACAATTTTAATCGCCTCCACCATTTTCTACCACTCACTGGCGGATTCCAGCGTTAAACCGAGAGCCGTCCTTTTCTCGTGAAGCTACGATGTGCTCCTCTGACAGTGGCGTTCGTGTTTCGCTACAGAAAACATCACTGCGTATGCTCCATTTTCCTTACTGCTACACCCGGCACGATTTTCCAATAGGAAAATATTCAGTGCAGAAACAGCCGTCTCCCTAGTAACCGATCCATACGTGCTCCTCGGTAATCACCTTGGTTTTTTAACAAGGACTTAATATGTGCAGGAGGACCCGTGTCTCACAGTTTTCAGACTCGTACCTGAGCGCAGACCGCGGCTCGTTATACCCCTCCCATACATGCTGGCTCAAATCCAACATTTAGACACACCCTCGAAACAGAACAATAACAGTCCAGAACCTTCCAGCTTCTATACCGAGGAGCCTGCTGTCCCAGCTATGGTATGTCATTGCTAATTGGTGGGTGGAGAGGAGCTTCTGTTAACACTAAGCCTTCCCCAGTACAAAACTAAAACAAAAAAACGATCTTTCCCTTTCCTGCCCACCCAAATTCACACAAAAAAAACAATACGATAGTATCATTCAGTGGGAGAATATTCTTCCTCCATATCTGTGTAGTGGTTGCAATGTATATAAAAAGACAATGTTTGTTTTGCATTTTGGAATCAAAATATTTAATAGGTACATATCAAGTATACCATGTATAAAATTTCAGATCACGATATGAAGCAATGTAACTTCAGGCTGACATTGCAGCACGTAAGGTTGCCACATACAAAGAACTAATGATTAAAATATAATATGCAACTAAATTATAGAAAAGTGGCATACTTGGTAATATTGGAAATTAGATGTGACCATTTTTTTTTCAATTTCTCTTTTCTTCAATAAGTGCAATAAAACATATAACACAACACTAATGCAAGAGCGAAGCAGCCACATGACTTCTAAAACTGTTAGTACTGCAGTAAACTGTAGGGTACAAGATTGAAGAGAACACAGAAAAGCTCACGCAAAAAGTAGACAGCTTGCCAATCATTGCAGAAAAAACAGGTACGGTTAAAAAAAAAATTAAGAGCTGTAAGAGGGGGCAATGCACATCACAGTTTGCTTTAGAGACAACATACTCATTAAAACAGTTGCATTTTTATGCCTTTTTTTAAAAAACAAAAATCCTTTGAATGTTTTAAAGGGAGGACACAGAAAACAAGGGCAACACAAATGGGGGCGGAGCAGGCGGTGTCTGAACCAGGCACATACATTTAAAGAAGCGGCGAGGCTCTGCGCCTCTGACTGACAAACAAAAAGAGCCATTTCCCCAAAACCCACGCCATTCCCTGGGACTGACCCCAAACGCGTGCTCCGGGCTGCTTCTGCACGTTTCGCTTTTGTGTCATTTTTGAACTCCGATCCCCACGAGGACAGCTGGGAGTGTGAAGGGGCACAGTGCTGGTCGAGCAGCGAGAGTCCAGTCTTCAGAGACGGGGGGGAGGAGGGCGTCCGCCTGGAGGAGACGCGATCGGAGGGGCGTTCCGGGGCAGGAACGGCCGGCTGGTGAAGTCGAGAGGGCAGGAGGGGAGCAGTCCAAGTTCCGGATGGGTCAGCCATTGCTGCGCTGGCCACGGAAGATGTGTCTGTGTTGTCTCTGGGTCTATGTGTGTGCGTGCACGCATGCCTAGTGTGTGTGTCAGACGTGTGTCATGTATGAGTGCATCCAAATATTTGTGTGTGTGTTTGTGTGTGTGTGTGTATGTGTTTGAATATACATGTGTTTGTGTGTGTGTGTGTGTGTGTGTGTGTGCATGCGTGTATGTGTGTGCCTGTGTCTGTATGAGGTTAGCCAGTTCATCGACCCTTGCTGTAGCCAGGGAAGAACTGGTCAAGCAGCACCTGTAGCGTCTTGTTGAGGACCATGACGTAGTCCTTTCCCAGGTCATGGCGGCATGCTGGGCAGGTGTACACCTCCGCACGGAAGGACCTCTGCAGGCAGGTCTGGGGTCAGTGTGAGAAGGTCAGGGAAAGGGGTCAGCGGAGTGAAAACCACAGAGCACACGTGTCCCTAATTATTATACTTTTAGTATTTTAATAAATAATATCCGCCATATTATCAATGCCATACTAAAAGATTACAGTTCATAACAATTGATCTATGTCAGAAAGAAAAAGCTTGATTGTGTATAAAAACATATTTTAAAAAGGTCTCACCTTGCAGACATTGTGCAGACACACAGTGGTGACAGGCTGAAATGCCAGTTCCTGGCAGCACACACACATGAAGATCTGCTCCACCTTCCTCAGGAAGTTCTGCAAAGGAGCCACCATGCATGGCGGTCACCATAGAAACAACACTTCCACAGGATTCATCAAACAAATATATCAAGCCACATTCAGGAGCACTCCCAGCTATATTTACACTTCAGCCCTGTCAATCAGTTGCTCAAATCTTTAACCGTTCTTTAAAAACCATTCTTTTAAAATCTACAGTACCAAACAAACAGGGATAAGACCACTGCGATGTTTATTTATGATCAAATTCATGTAAAATCTGCAGCTGCAGTAACTGAAAAAGCCGCGACGGTTTCGCTGCTGAAGGTGGTAAGCGGATACGTACCGGTCCCTCCTTCAGGAATCCCAGGGCCTCGTCCCACAGCTTCCTGTTGAGGTCGTCCTCCAGGATCAGGGCCCGCTGCTGCTCGGAGAGCTGGAACGCCTCCACCTCCTTCAGACGCTTCACCGGCGGCTCCTCCGCGGGCACAACTGGGAGGCAGGGGGGCACAGCCGATTATTCCCACCACTGCAGGACTCCTCTGCTTTACACAGACACAATCCACGCGTTTAAAGATCCCCGACAGTGATCATACACTGGTGTGCCCGTACCCCATCAATCACCTAGCCACAACAGCAGTGTCAACGCAAGTGTAAAAGGCGATTTTCTGCGCACACAAACCAGAATACCTCACAGAAAATAATCGCAGTAGCTATTGATAAAAAAAACAATTATTTGTAGGAAATCAGAATAGCAGGAAACCATTATAGATGAAAAAGTTCATTTTGGTAATCTTCCAGTTTTCCACTTTCTCAACTTCCTCATAGGAGGAAGTCTCATAGGAGGTACACCCCTGTCCCACCTACACACCCCCAATATTTCAAAGCAGAGTGCATCCATCTGGGTGGGGCCCAGCAAAAGGGAAACAGGGTGAACATGGCCAACATGTCAGAGGGAACAAACATATCCTGCTGAAATACGATTAAAACCTGCAGCAAGGGAAATTATGCATTTCCTTGTTCATGCTACACAGTTGCGAATATTATGACAAAAAAAAATAAATCCTAATTTTGTCCATGCTAATCACCCCAGCTAAAAAAAGCAGTGCGTTAACATTCAGGCGTTAAACTGTTCCATGTATGAAAGTCAGAAGGGAAATGGAGACCATGAATTCCAGACGAGGGCGGCTGCACAGCTCTTTCTGCACCCTGATGACCCCAGAGGTACTTCCCCAGCCCCGGTGATGTCCGCATGCCCTGGGTTTCCTTAGCTACCTATTTCCTTGGGAGTTTTCTGGCTGCCGTTGCTCTGGTGCCCCCCGTCTGGCTCCTCCACCGGCGCCGGCACGCTCTTCTGCTCCACCTCCTGCTCCTTCACCTTCTTGGGCAGCGGGTGCGACCGCGGGCGCCCCCTCCCAGAGTGCCTCTTGCCCCGGACGCCACCTCGCACGGTCGCCTCTTTCTTGGTCTTATTGGCCATCGCCTCCAGGTAACCAGGCGGATACTACGAGAGAGACAGCACCAGTCTTATGTGCATTTATTTGAAAGATTCTGTCAACTTCAGTCAACTTGTAAAGTAAAATGTGACTTGGATAATGAAAATGCAAAAGGCCAGTCAAATTATCACAGAGCACAGCGCGTACCACAATATAGGGAAACATTTAGTTAAACACACTCACACAGCAGACATTAAATTCAAAAGGCAAGAGTACAAGTGGCATTTGGGGAATATCTAGCTGGTCCTCTAAACAGGGTCAGCAAGCAATGGAATGGATTACCATACAAATCACCATCAATTTCCCCAAACCTACTGCTGTACCCATTACACTAAAAAGACTGTACCTTTCTAAATTCATTCCTCACCCCTTCATACCTCAAAGCTCATCAAATTTTTATGTATGCTGTTAGTTATTACCCTAATTCCCATACAAATAGCGGTACTGATGTTAATAAGGTGAACAGCATGAATTGAAGTTCCTTAAGGAACGTTATGACAGAAAGTGTACCTGCACAGCGAGAGCCAGCTTCTTGGTGCGCTCGGCCCCCTCTGGAGTCCAGGGTGCCGGCTCTAAATCGTCACGTCTGAGCAGGTATCGCCACACCAGGAAACCACACTTTCCGATCTCAGGCCAGTACTTCACAACCTGGTGCACACCAACAGTAAGAGTTAACAACAAAAAAATGAATTATGACCACACTAGTGATGCAATATAGTTATACTGCAATATTTGAGTTACATATGTGATTAAGTTTAGAAATTCACAGTAATTCAGAAGTCATTTTTTTAAACATTTTATCTACAATTTATCTAAATTTGGAAAGCTTCACCCGTAGCTGCTACCCTCAGTCAATGTTGGAGGAATGCATGCAGCCTTTAGCTGCTTCCTAATGACCAGAGCCAGTTAGCCACCGCATGGAGGACTGAGCCATTTATGAACCTGGCACAGGCCGACTGCAAACACCCCACCGGCCAGACTACTGTGCCGTGAGACGGTTCTTCATCAGAACCAACACAGTTTATACAGGTATCTGTTCAAATACTGCACCCACAGAATCTCATCAGCGTGAGATGCAGAACTCCCATGTTCACCCTTAAAAAAGGTGCTACAAGGAACTTCAGACACAGAATAGACAATATGGCTGAATGCGCAAAATGTCCAAAATGGTGTCTATACGGTGCCTTAGGTTCCTTGTACCACACTTTTTAAGCCATGCTTAAACAGGGAATGGGGGTAATTGTAATTGTTAACATTTTGTTTGTTCATTCTGTTAACTTCATAACAATGACAGACCTAATACCAAATGGCAGAGCGTCTCCCTGCAACCTCCTGTCTGAGAGCGGCAGCAGTCCCACCTTGTAGATGCCGTCGTATCTGTTGCCCTCCTCTGGGGCGTACTTGCTGATGCGTCTGCCCTTAGAACTGCGCACCACTCGCACCGGCTTCCCCGCGCGCCAGTTTCTGGACTCCGCCCCGTCCTTGTCATTCAAAGGGGCGTCACAGTTGAGTGCCAGGGCCCTGAAATGAGACACAGTGCCATGGTCCGTAGTCATAAACCCCCTCCCCCCCCAGTGTTAAAAATAGCACACAAGTGTGGAAAACTAAATGAACGACAGTAATCCTGCGCAAGAACCGGTCACCAAGGAAACCCTAAAGCAGCAGAGAACTCGTAAAACACAAAAAGCGGGGAGTACAGATGAGGACTCAAAACAATCTGAGACAACATTCAGGAAGCTGAGTATCTGAAGCCAACTGCTGCTATAGGTCATAACGAACACATCTCCTGCACCTGATAAATTCAGCCCTCTTTCACTAAGTATGTTTATTAAATTATGTGTTTTGTTTCCTGAGAGAATATGCATTTACGTATCAAATTTTATTCAGCCCACAGCTTTATTCTACTAATACCGGAAATCAGCTGTACACTGTCCACAAAATCTGCAGGTTTATTCTGTAAATTAAGAAAGCATGAAACCTTATTAGATGAAAGTAAAGCAAGCAATGCCCTACATCCAAAACATAATATAATTTTAGTTTGCTTTTAACACACTTGATGGCAGTCCACTGTCGATATACTACGTCCTTAGATGAGCATATGAAGAAGTATTTTTTCACCTCACTGGTAAAAGGGTTTCTTTGTTATTATAGCCAACTATTACCTGTTCATGTGGGTCAAGGTCTGGTCAAAGGAGTGCTCGCCAATGCGCTTGTTTCCCGAAAGGTCGCGACCCCCGCTCCCTGTGTAAGTGAACTCATCGCCCCTGTCCTGAGGAAGAGAATGGGGGCACAGGTTAATGCCAGGGCACACATCAACCCCAAAATAAAAATGTTAATACCTGAAAGGGCGTCAGCAGGTCCACATGACATGGCATATGTGCTCTGACATGCACTGAGGATGTATAGATGCAAAACAGAATCCTGGGCTGCCGGTGGCTTATCCTGTTAAGACACTGTTATAATAACGGCTAGAGACAAGACATTTTGTATGAGTTTTGCTCAGAGGATAAGTTCATCCGAGCAATATCACTTTATTTGTTCCCAGGTGACTCATAGCTTCAAAGATCTGTGCAAGCACAACTCCTCTGACCACCCAGGCACCAGCTGCCTGTGCTACCTGTGCATGAAACACAGCCCTCCAAGACACTGACTGTGCAGTGAAAGAAACACTCTCCAGAGGGGAAAGAGGACTGAACTGGTATGATGCATCTACAGATGTAACTGGTGAATTTGTGAAAAAGTTAAGAATATGGGATAGGGTGAAAGCATGCTGTCCATATACTGTTTTTAAAAACGGACAAAGTAAAACTCTACTTATGCAGTCATTTCCTTGCAGAAGACAAACACAAACTCACAGAAAGTAACACAGAAAATTGTTCAATGAAAAACAATAGATTTCATGTGATATGAGGGATGTACATCATGATGTTATGTTACACTGAGATTCCATTTTCTTTACTTAACTAAGCTGAATGATCTTCTGTATACACTTGTGACACAAGCAGAATACATAGAGGAAGACTACAGTGGTAAGGGGAGGGGAGCCAAAGCAGGCCAACAGGTCACAGAGTATACGATCCATGCACCATGACGTCTATGGTCATGACTAACCAGTGCAAACGGCATGGGAAATGGCAGGGTCTGACAGGGTCTGCCAGGGCAGCAGATAAAAAGAGGAGATGGGTGACCTGGCTCAAGGGCAGCCTCGCGCCACGCCCTCTCCAGCCCTCCTGAGACACTCACCACTTCATCCTCGAACCCGCCGGCCAGCACCAGAGAGTAGGAGCCGTCGTTACTGCGCCCGTGGATACCCCCCACATGGGGCCTGTGCACCCCGGCCTCGCTCACCTAGCAGCACGGAGGGCGAGCAAGAGCAGGGGGCCACAGCGCAGGGAGGAGGAAAGAGGAGGAGGAGGAGGAGGAGGAGGTAGGAAGGACGATTCCAGACAATTGAGACAACCACGAGGTGTGCACAAAAAAAACAAACAACAATGTGAAATAGTTTAATTTAGAGTTATTGTGCTTTGCATATTTAAACAGTTTAAAAACATGAACAAGCGCATAAGCCAGCAATAATGCCACTGTACAAACGATGGACTGAATTCTGAGATCTGATGATGGGTCCAATCAGACTGAACACCCCAGATTTTAGGGCCTCACCTGTACTCGGAACTTCCAGGTAGTTCCCACGGGAACCCCGGGTATGGGCCCGTAGTGGTTGGAGGGGACGATGGTGCATTCCTTAGTGCGCCCCACACAGGCCATACCCTGAAAAGCAGTGGTTCAGGTGTTCAGTGTCCACCAAAACTCCAACTGCATTACAGACTAAACATGGAATGTGAGAGCAGGAACTTCTGAGAACAATTTTTTTTCAAAATAAAAACATTTTTAGGTATTTTTAGGTTTAAGTATGTTCTTAAATGGCACTCATGAGGACTCCCTAAAAGACATAAATCCATAAACGCCAGAACAATAAACCTACTAGTTTAAGATTAGGTGTTTTTAATGTTTAAAGGTCTTCAACTCCTTAAAAATGAACCACTACTGCTGGAATAAAACAACATGGTACTGGGGCAGAAAAACAAATGCTTGAAAATAATGATTAAATATTTGAATAAATGTTAATTATAGTGAGCAGAGCTTCTGGTTACAGCTGGCTGCCAATAACCAATATCATGACACACAACTGTTGCACTTTCATAATACATGCATGCCGATATGCATACACAAGGCTTTGGCAAAACATGGTCATATTTTCCATATTCTCACAAAATACATATATTTTTAATCATGATATAGGGAATGATTCACATATTTCCATTAAACCAAACAAATAAATTCATTCAAATGATTCATTTTTAAACTGATATTAAATCACCTGTGGACTACTGTTTTTAATTAGAATTGGATTTTTCCAGGAAAATGGTCAATTTGTACATTTCATGCAATTCCAGTAATATTCCCAATGGTACGAAATGTGAAATATTACTAGTGAAATCAAACTGCATTAAGATCTCAGCATGGAAGGAAATGACTCAACACTTAATCACAGATAGTCACTGTGGGCTCTCTCTTCGGCTCTCCGTAGAGCATTCGTGTATCTTGCCTCATTTCACGCTGATCCTGAATCCCAAGGAACAATAATACCAATGCTCTCTCCTACTAAGAATGAGTCGATGAGGAACTGGCTTTTTAAGATACACTGCATGCGCCAAACAACACAAAAACACCATACTCAACCTACGAGAGGCACACACGGGACATCCCGAAAAACATGAAGTGTGTCCCATTAAAGAAACCATTTTACAATAAAAATACTTATTATGTTAGATCCAAGAGGGATGGATATTTTTTTTCAAAAGTTGATCTGTACTAATGGCACTAAAAATTCAGCAAATATTTTTTTCTCCAAATAGATTAATAGTAAATAGAATAGAAAACTAATACAATGCTACTTCTTCCAAAAAAGAAAATACGTATTGGTCGGTTTGACTAAGCAAGTACACCCCAGGTGGCTGGAATTTACTACCAGTCTGTACAGTATGCTTGGAGAGAACATAATATCGCCTGGATTTGCTGGGAGTTTCCCTGATTCAGCAGAAAGCTCCTAGACACAGCAAAAAACACAAAAATTAACCCTACTGGCTCCCATGTGTACACCAGCACACTAACATCACTTCTCCAGCACTGAGCTGGAACCAGACTAGTGTAAGCTGGAGCAAAATCCTGCTGACCCAGTACTATATGACTGTTTTTCTATTTCATTATCTGGAGACAAAGCTATAGCAAATGACGTCACACTGGCATTTTCCCACATCGAGAAGATTACCTGGAATTAGTCGTGGTCTACAGCCCCCCTCCCCACACAAAAAAAGAAAAAAAACTGCCCACAGCTGTTTAAAGTACTGTAACAGTATTTTAAAAGCACATGGATGAACTGACAAGGAACCCTCCAGGAACTCTGCACTCCACCGGGCAAAAGAATTCCAGATGCACCAGGGAAAAGCAGTTTCAAACCCCCATACAGTCCCTCAGTCACCTTGCCCCAGTCCCGCTGGCTCTCCGTGTTGGCCGACGGCATCTTGGCCCTCTTCTTACTGGCCTTCAGCTTCTCCCCTGCCTTAACCACCTCACTGGTGTCATTCTTACAGGTTGGGCAGTACCTGCAGAAGAGGAACCAGACCATTTCAGGGCCAAATGTTGTCCCATGCAATAGTGAATTAGTGTTCACTAAATAGTGAACACTTTCAAAAGTGAAAATCTTGTTCCAACTGTATCTGCTGATCAGTGAATCACTTTTGTGCAAAAAAACTGCTTGATTTATTTATTCATAAGCAAGTCTAGACTATACCTTTTACTGTGCCATTTTAATGTATGATTAAGTCCTAAATGCATTCTGCATCAATCATTCCCATTACCAGTTAGCATGCTTTACAGAAAAGGATAAATACGTAAACCCGCTGTCTACTAAAACCTAATGTTCTGTGTGAGAGTATCCAGGGAGAATTTAAGTAAAATATAATTTGTCATTCATTTAAAAATGCCTATAGTTAAATGTTGAAAGTTAGAAGGTCGAGCTTGCTTTACACTCTTAAGTTAAGGAATATTGCCATACCCGTAAGACAGAATACAACCCAAGCTTTCTGCTCAACTCTGACACCTGGAGTGTCTTATGATGAAGTAGCATTAAAGCAACGAATACAACACTGAATTCCCCCTCAGCTGTGTCCTGTTGCTCCCAACGCCCCCTGGAGGTGAGAAAGTGGAATTGCTGGCAGGTTTACCAGTCCTCATCATCAGGGATGGTGGAGAGTGGAGGGTTCAGGCAGTAGATGTGGAAGGCCATATTGCACTCATCACACAGCAGCTGCATGTGAGCATCCTGCTTGCCCCCACACACACAGCAGGAGCAGAAGCGGCACTCAGAGTCTGGGTCCGCCTTGCAGTGCTTACACTCCGGACCGCTCTTCCCTAGAGCAACACACACAGGTAATGACCAAATACGACACAGATACCACCCGCGTGAGATCGCCCCCTCATGGACATTCATAGTTCACTTCACGTGGTTTATGGCCAAAGTTTTTATATTTTAGTTTTTTTGCAGGGTGCAAGAGTCAAGCATGTCGCAAATCATGTTTCACTCTTATTATGCAGTATTTTCTTTAAACACACAGTATACACACAGTATATGTGCCCCCAGCACTCTCTAACTTTCTCCTGCCTGAAGGCTGAGGCTAAGTGGGGGCCAAACGTGGTTAAAACATAGACGGCAGACCCCCCAGGAGAGCAGAGTTGCTGCTGAACCTAGAAGTAGTCTGCCAGCAGGGGCCAGTCTTCTCTCTGGACAAAGCAGAAAACACACCCCAGTACACTGCCTGGGACTGCCTGGGGCACTTCTGTACAAGATGCTGTCCTTTCACAGGTGAACTCAAGACAGTTCAAGTCCGCATCTAACATTTACCGCTATGATAATGTCTTGTGGCGCTCCTTTGAAATTCCTGACAGTGGCTTTTCAACTGTTTAAACTACGACAAGTCTAACAAGATTTCTGGGCTTTCCGTGGTCTTCTTGGTCAGATGGAACTAGAGACACACATTTCCACACTGGACCTTCAGCCACATTACAAAGCTTGCGCTAGACAACAGAAACAAGAAACATGGGGAGATGTTTATCAGGGAATGACCTGCCCTTGGCACATGAAGTACTAAGTGCTTTTAATCATCAAAAAGCCATTTAGCCAAGTTCACCTACATTATCATTACATGCATATATCAATGAGAAACAAGCAACAAATGATCAGTTTTTCACGGATAGGCGTTTACTTTAAAACAGACTATCAGTCATCTTTTTCAAGAAATGTCAAACCTGTGAGGGCTACCCTGTATTCAAGGTGTCCTTGCTGAGTAATCTAGAGCTTGTCTAAGCCACTAATTAGTCAATAAATAAATAACTAAATAAATAAGTCTACAGTAATGAGATAGCATTCCAAAACAAACATGTACATCCAGATCTTGTTCCAGGGATCCCAGCCTGAAAGGCTTCTCCCACATGAAACGCCTTACTGAACGAGAGCGTTGGGCCTACGTTTGAACTGCCCGTCTGCTGCAGACAGAGGACGTGCTCCGATCTTCTCAATTCGGTAGATCTCATCCAGAAAGAGGAGCTTGCAGTCTTCAATCACGTCACCTGGGCCTCTGAAAAAAAACACAGATAAAGACACAAAGCATGTCAAAGAAATATTCTGGGTACGTCACAATCAGAGGCTTATCGGAGGGCTGGTAAATCATTTCTCGCTGTTTCATAAAAGCATGCTGCCACAGGCACTTAAAAACCCAGTAAAATGAGTGACGCTAAAACATATCTCGTCTTACCAATTTTCGACTTTTGCCACATTTATTATTCGTAGAATGTATGTATTTATACATGAAGAAGAATGAGAAAGATATTTTCAGATACCATGGGTGTTGAAATGTGGAAATGAAAATACAATACAGGTCCTTACCACAAATCCACTGATAAGGACCAAGAAATTTTGTATGAGCTTAAGAATTAATAAACACTGTTCCTAGGCTTCATTTTCACAGGCAAACAGAAACTTACTTGGTGCTTTCTTCACATTTTTCACACATCAGTTTGAGTGCTAAACCCACCTCTGGTCATATGAATAAATTATTTTACTTGGCTACATAAAATCTGGGTTTTAAGTATTGAATTAACTAAATGAGAGTACAGACAAAACATTAAAACATTTTCAGCATAAGGCAACAAATAACCCTTAACCTTACTTATGCAGCTGAAAAATTAGACAGTGCACTAAAATGTCAGTGTTAATTCTTTTATTTGTAATAGTTACACGAGTTCAACAGGGATCAAGTGTTCTCCAGAGAAAAATGTAATCTATCATTGTTGATTAACACTAAATAATTTAGTGTTGAATTTGTAGTTTTATTAAATTGTAAGCAGAGCACTTGCCAGACACCTTTAAATGTAAGCACCCAGCAGTGAAATCCATTTTTATTCACTCCTTAAAGCAGTGTCCACATATCACAGGGAGATGCTCATTTGCTCAACCTGAAATACTGCGAGAGAGCCATTTAAAAATCTTTTCAGTGGAGCCAGTTCTTCAGAGAAATGTCAGCATTCCTGACTACACCAGCCTCTGAATAGCAGACAAACAGACCCAAGAAACAGCCATATTTGTGCAGTATAACGTGCAGTCTTTGAATTTGCCCATTCAAGATGTGTTCAAAACGGTGACTTCATGCAGATAAATTTAGTTAAGTTTATTAGGTTAATTAAAGAATCTCCAAAAAATCTTATGACCTTTGTGTCCTACTTGTTAGACCAGGGGTGCCAAACTCCTGTCCTGGAGGGCTGTAGTGTCCACAGGCAATTGTGGTTTCCTTTCAATCAGCAGCCAATTAATGTGCTGAAAATATGATGTGTGGACTCTTTAGCCAATCAATGACCTAAATTAATCAATCATGCTGAAAACACCCAAAAACAGCAGACAATGCAGCCCTCCAGGTCTGGAGTTTGACACTCCTGCACAGGGGCACCACCAGGGATTCTGGTCCCCATGAAAAGATCTCACATTGGGCCCCAATGTAAGATTTTTTTCATCTAATATTTTTTGAGGGCCCATCAGTCAGGGCCCTTGGAATTTTCATAAACCCCCAATTCTAAACCCCCAACCCCAACACCCCCTTACACCACACAGTGCCCCTGCCCACTCCCACCCCCTGCCTGGGCATTAGACAATGTTAATCTCAAGTATTAAATCAAGTCTACTCAACTATGAGCATTTAATAAACTGTTCAAATCCCAATACAGACTGACCAACCGCTGTTGTGAAACATTAATACAGTATTTGCGACAAAAAATATTTTATTAAATAATGTAATAAACACATGGTATTAATGTTTTAGGAAGTATTATCACACAGTATGAATGGCATTACTTTACAGATACAATATTTTATTGACAACATACTGTCAGATTTTCAGATTACATCCTTGAATCTAATTTTTATTTTATCTACTTAAATAAAAGGCTGAGTGGAAAATTTACATCTAACAATTGGGTACCTAACCAGTAAATTAAGTTGTACATAATTTTTTAATATTACAAATCACTTTGGATTAAATTTCAATTAATTTAAATGTGATAATTGACTGATGCAATGGTATTCTGACCATCTGCAGACAACAATGCAAACACCCGGAGGATGTCCTGGTTTATAAGATAGCATTCCTAAAACTTTTACAAATCATTTCTGAGGATAGGGTTGGTAAAATCTGTACTCCCGTTTAATACAAATGGTGCATCTACATTGGTGGTCATGCTCTCCGGGACTTATTATCTTTGCGATTTTAAATCAAATGTGTGCACATGTGCGGTTACTTCTTTATTTATGGACAGTGCTAAAAGCAATGGATTTTTGAAGATAATTATTTACTCTCAGGTTACCATATGCTTACACAGAACATCTGTCCTGATCGCAGAATCTTCAGACCCCTTAAATCTGTTAAAATATCACCACACTATGCTTTGCACCAAACCATACTGCAAAACGTGACCCACCCACCTTCCCAGCCATTTGGTTTTAAAGACAAGGTTGAAAATACCAACCTAGATGCAAGCATCTTTGCATCTCTTTGCAATGCTAAAACATATCAATCTGCCCATGTGAAAGCTTGGATTACATTAGCAAGCTGCTTTTTTATTCACAAAACAGAGCCCAAATCTCAGTAACACATGCTGATCTGTGGGAGCCTTGATGGAATGCAGATTTAGAAAAGTAACAAGGAATATCAGCTGTCAAAATGTGCACCAGTGACAAATCCAGTAGTACTCCCTTTTAACAATGGTGGTAAATTCACTGAAAACAAATTTCCCCGAAAAGATGAGCCCTTTTGGATATCGAATTCAAAAAAATAAAAAAAAAATAAAAAAATATCCAGGAAATGTAATGCATCAATTCTGTTGTCTTCATGAAGCACCTGGGCATCATCGAGGTACAGCCAGACCCCCCTCAGGGGTTCCCCTCTGGGCAGGCGAGTAGTACCGTGACTGGTCTGGTGCGTCTGGATTCTTCATACACAAACAACAAAAATTCTAATAAGAATTGGGCTGACTACTTTATATGAGACTCATAAAAACAATTGCATTAGTTCTATCAGAGGCAAGCTCTACTCCGTACAGTCAAATCCCAAAGGGTGGTTTCATGAACTCAGATTAAAATTAACAGCGAGGTAATTTCTATTTTATATAATTTGTTGGGTTCCCAATGCCGTCTCCCTTATTTAGTCATCCTAGAATATCTACAGGGAAAGGACTGTCATAATCAATAAGGTAAAGGATATACTTAACCCTCTGCTAGGCTAAAGGGAGTTTCAGAGATATTGCTTGACCCATCCTAAATTTCCACAAATTCGGTGCTAACTCAAGAAGGGCAGGGTGAAGCACTGTAGAACCTCTGCAATACACATGCACTACAAATGCATGTTTTTGAATAATTTAATGATTGCCGTCATTAGTTATATTATCGTAGTCTTGTTTTCAAATAGTCGCCTTATTTTTTAAATACACAGATCTCATTATATAGCTATAAATGAACCAATAAAGGATATTGATAAAATGTAATTGTTTATGCTATTTCCAAGTTTGCATTGGGCACTTGACAGACCGACCAGTCAGTCAGTAACTCTCAGGTGGTACTGAAACTATGACATGTACGGAGTAAACTGCATTTTAAATTATGACAAATTCTAATTTGGTGTCACCTACAAGTGCAAATTTCGTGAATATTTGTACTACAATGCTGTTCTAGCCAATTTAACATTTGTTAGGTAGTTTGCTAATTGGTTATGACTAGAAGCTAGTAGGATGGTTAACTTTGCAAGCTAACTAACTGTCCTACTATTGCCATCCTATAATTCCTCTCAGTTGTATTGTTCTCAGTATGAGCTAGCCATGATACCAAGTTAAATGTGATAGACTCACTTTCATGCAAGCTTTTCTTGGGAAATAAAGTCTGTTGTGCTGAGGCCCAAGCATCAAATAACCAGTCCCGTGCTGGGAGAGGAAATGAAGGTGCAACTTCACTGCACACGCGATTCCTCAGATGCAAGAGCCAAGCAGGCAATAAAGACCAGGCTGCACACTGAAACAAGAGCTAACTTGCACTGCCCCCAGTTTACTCAAAGATATTCAATTTCATACAGCTACGACTACTAAGCAGACAATGATGCTGGCAGTTGTGGGTTGTTTGAAATGTAAACATTTAACCAATTCTCAGTTGCAGGAACATTAAATGATGCAAAGTAAGACCCATAATGTTAGTCAATATTTGTTTATATTTGATGCTCTTATCCCGGTATATGGATGATGGATAAAGTGTACAAAAAATGAAAATAAATTTAAAAATTACACGTAAAAAAGCTACTATCCACCACCATGTGGTTACAGTAGAGCTCTCCGTAATACAATCAGTTACCTTTCAGTTAACCTCCCTCCATAAGATATTTCCTGTAAATATCAGTAGGAGGCCCCTGAACTGAATCAGGGCCGTGGGTGTTGTGCTGGCCTCCTCTCCCCACCAGTAGGCCTGGACTGCCTGGCTCATGCTTGGGATGCTTGTGGCCCTACTTGGAGCCTGGAACCAACAGCCATTCAATCCTGAGACTTTGGAAGCTAAAGAAGGACCAGATCACCAGACCATCACTTCCTCCACTGGATACAATAAAATTATGTTGTATGTTGCAATCTTTCCATATTTTAGTCCTTGCTAACCTCTTCTATTTATCCTCTATAACAATGCAATTTTCTGAATCGTAGCATAACCCCTTGTTAGGAATATGTGGGTTCTTAGACCTTGTGTGCGAGAATCAGTCATAATTGATGCAAAAAAGAAATGCTAAATGTACCCATTTACAGAATCAGAAGTTACGCAGACAACCCAGGGTATTAGACAACTTAACAGTTCTTTCTGGTGTTCACCTTTGACAACCTAACTTGACATGATGAACAATCACACAGTATTTCGGGAGTGAGCAGTTCACCCTACTTTTTTCAGCATCTTAAAAACAAGAGAAAACAAGAGAAAGCTTACCTTCTTTTCATTTTTTTATGAGGACAATGGTCCTCATCTCTGATATTCTTTCAGTGGAAAGCTTGACCCATGTATAAAATGTACAATTCCATATGAAAAACATTGTGCCCCCAAAGGCTAATTCCCATTTTCAATGCCCAGTTCTGAATAGTTATACATATCACTCAATGACATGAGTCCTGCTTCCTGTCTCCACCTGCATCTAGCCTTTTAAAACACATCAAATAAGGCTCTTCTTGCCATCTCCCACAATAATAAGAGTTGCCCACCTAAGATCCTTCTCGTCTAATTCAAGTCTCTCTCATATCTGTGCAAGTTTACCAGCGGTAGAGGAGATTCAACTATTGACAGATGCTCTTCAGGTTTCCATAGGTCGACAAATTAAAATTTAATGTTTACATAAATTTTGGTGGATTAGTTATGCAGATGATAGTGATTTTGAATATTTACAGTTTATTAAATAATTGTAGAAACCTCTACAGTTTAGGCAATTTCCGCAAAGACAGAATTCCCCAAATACTCACTATGAACTTCCTCAGTTAGATAGGCTACTTGCTTTGGTCATCCACACTGCCCCAGAGATTTCAAGCTCTAAATACACCAATGTGAAAGACTGTATTCTCATGGCTTCTGAATTAGCAAAGTTGTAGCATTAGCCACCTAGCTAAATAAGATACAATTCAAGAATGGCCACTACAAGACAGGTCATAAGAGAAATAAAAGGGGAGGGGGGGGTAAACCAAGTTTTACTTACCTGCTGGAATCTCATGATTCCATTGACCTTCACAAGAGCCTCAGGATAACCCCATAACCTCGACTATAAGAGCCACCACCATATTTCAATGTAGGTATTACATCCTTTTCAAAATAAGAGTTCTTCCCACAACAAACCCACATCTGACCATAATACCCAGTTCCAATTCAAGTTCAGCACTGGTTTTAAAGAAATAAGTTTAAAACATACACTTAGAGGATTTTTTGCACATTTATTAAATGATTTTGGATGAAAGACAATACATGCAACTTGGCAGGAAGGTGTAGTGGCTCGACCGATTTGGTGAGATAGCTACTGTAGATTTTATATTATTTACATTAATTTGGCATTCACATGCCCATTGACCCCCATTCATTTTTTGCCAAGGAGTATAGATTACATGGGAGCCTGCCTACTGGGCTGGCTGCCTTCCCGGAGAGGAAGGACTCACGTTCCAGCTGTGTTTAACATGTGGCACTTCCTGTCCATTACATAATTGTGGCGCCTAAAAAGGGGGAAAAGGGCACGTACTGAGCGTACTGTACACACTCACCCAGAGGGACTACACTACTCTTACCCCAGCAGGATCTTCACCCGAACCTCCTTGTTGGTCCTGGAGACCTCGTTGAGGGCAGTGATCTCCGCATCGAACCAGAAGCCCCTCTCCTCAGGGATCTCGATGTTGTAGTTCACCATGACGACCTGGCCCACTTCCAGCTGCTCCCACTTCAGCACAGAGCGTGCACGAGGCCTGACGTCATCTGCGCACATCTCCACCACTCCGTTCTCCGGGTAGCTGAGGGGAAGAAAGGAGACGATCTGTTTGCCCGGATCCCAAAAGAGGACCAAAAAAACCTCTGAAAAGAAATTCATTTTCATAATACGACAGAAAAAAAAACATATGGCTTCATAAACTACACAGAAGCTTTTTCGCTATAAAATCGGCTGTAAATTAAACATATTCCTCAGAATTCATAGAACCAAACATATAAATTCCTGTAACTGTCTTTTCAAAATCATCGTCCCTCTTCCATCACTGTTATATGATGGTTTTGTTACTTTAAGAGCAAAGAACTGCCCTTGTTTTCAGCTGAGCTGTCCCCATTGGAAAGTATGTGTGAGGAAAGAGATGTGCACAAAGATGCAATATCATTTCAGAACCCATGAATGTGTGCTTTCTACAATGGCCAAAGAAAGGGTCCAAATATACAAACAATGTTAGGGTAAACTGGAGAATGTTTCAAGGGCAAAGAAAAAACAGCCTTGTCACCCTGAATCACTCTCCGCTCTGAGTCTAATATAAGTCAACAGCAGGCCTGTTATGGCCCAGGACCGACTGAAGGACACAGACACGTAGGTATGTCTCCATCTCAAAGTACTTCTGTAGCACCATGATTTATTAATCATCCTATTTGGAGTATATTTAAATACAGCTGTTAGAACAAATCTTTACCTTAGACATGGCTGTCTTTAGACAGCCTTAGACAGATCTAGTCAATAAAATTAAGCCTAATAATGCACAGCCATTGCATTGTTAAGGAATACAAATATTCTTGCATGCAACACAAAAAGACTTCACTAATGAGTGGAATAATGATTATTCACAAATATCACCTCCATTGCCAAAAGCCAGAGTAAATTTCCAATTTCTTGATAATTGCATTGTATGGAAAACAACTGACTGAAAGAAAAACAGATAAGTGTGCAGGGAAAGGGTAACCATCTGATTTTGCTCCATCTTACATAGCAAAACGTATTCATGTTTCAGCATCAGCAACCTCCTTTACATTTTCAGAGTTGTAAAGCGCTTAATGCACTACGTAAAAACTGTAGGTTTTCACACATTGTTAAAATATCAAACAGGAACCGCCCAATATAAAACAAAACTGCTGTGGCTACTCCAATTTTTCTCTCATCTCTGACTGGCCATAGCCACAAATACCTTCTGCCAGAGTACGTTCCTCATGCAAGAGGTTTCCCGAAGGACAAACTGTAAGCTTTTAAAACTGCTGCCACATACTTCACATCATGTTTGCGTAAAGTTTTGCAAAAACACTGACTGCTCACTTCTGTGGATATGCTGAGCCCACACGAGCCCCCGTGTTGTGGACTGGAGTTACCATGTGCCTGCAGGCAACGTGTGCGTAAACTAGCCTATGTGCTAGTCCTTAGGGGACAGGGGCTATCCAGCCAAGGTGCGGCCAGCACCTGTGTGGGTCTACAGTCAAGCGGAGAGCCCGTGAACCAGGCTCAGCTCCACTGCCACGCACAATGAGGCCTTTAAATACTGCGAGCCACTCACAGCCTTTCTCTCGGTGAGCATCCCTGAATTTCAGTCTTTTTCCACTTCAGTAAGTTGAAAACTGTTCAGTCTATGGGGAAAACAGACCTCTCTGGGAATTTCTTTTGTACAATAGGTGAACAGTAAGCACTGCATGTCAGTTTATGGATAATGGACACTGACAGAAATATCTCAACTTTATGGCTGAAGGCAAAAGCTGCTGGAAATGTTGTCATCACCACCCACTCTGTGGCAAACATACTGTAGCGAAACTCCAGTTCTGCACCAAATTAATGGGCAGTCAACCACACCTTTTTTCAATTCTACAGTTTCTAAAGGTTTTTGCTTGAAGATTCATCTATGAACCAAACATAAATCATGTGCTCTCTCCAGCATACTTTGAAAATTTTAAGTAAATGCTGTATTTTAATTTCACGTTGACAATGTATCTGAATATATCCATTACACAAGGTTTTACTGATAGAGTAACTGATTTTACTGATTTACTGCATATCCTCAGTTCAACACATTTATTTTTTTTATTTAGCTGCACAACATGGCAGCCAGACATGATAGTGCAAACAATGTTCCAGCATTTACAGTCAGATATTTGTGAAGAGCTTAGCACTCCATACCTTATAAAATATAATAACCCAGAACAAATATGTATCATTAACAGGGATATGCCAATTAATTATTTATCATTTGCAAATATGATCTTGGACACTGTGATACTGCCACAGTTTCAAAGCCTTATCGCTTTGAAAGATAGAGGGATTTGCAATGCCATAACAGAAAGGAATTTGAGAGCTGTAAAATGTACAAGATGACACAAAAAACCTTTCTGCCTCAGTCCCTTCAACCCTTTGGTGAAAATTTTATTTTGTCATCCCTTCTAATTTTTTCCATTCCGCATGCTCTGAATATCAATACCCAGTCCTGCACAGACGTACTCTCTGTGAACCTTCCCTGCTGGCGCTCTCACTTCCTCTGCAGCGAGGGGAGGAGAGACCAGCGGGGCTCAAAACAAGGCCCTGTGTGTGCACCCTACACACACATCGCCGCGGCAGAGGAACAGCCCTGCAACGTTCAAACTCAAATGTGGGAAGCCTGTGTGCGTTGAGAATAAGGGGGAGCATGCAGGCCTTTTTTTAAAAAAAGAGAGGATTAAGGGGGCTCTGGTGGGGTAGCGCAGACATCTTCCGTATAAATGCCAGGTCCGGGAAGGGACCACGCGGAAAATCGATGACGGACAGGGGGACTATGGGAACCTCCCGACTGGACAGAGGTCACATGAGCGGCGGAGAGGGGAGGTGGGCGGTGGTCCGACGGGACAGACCGGAGGCTAGACAGAGAACAGGCAGAAACGGGCGGGGCGTCTGCCGTTTCATATTCATAGGAGGGTGAAACGAATAACAGGAAGGAAAAGATCTGGCCGTCTCTGCAGATACGAGGATTCGCGAGACGTCCTCCAGCTTTTTTTTTTTTTCTCCTACGCCTTCGCTATGCCGCAGTACGTGATCGAAATGGCGAATTAGGAAGAGCCCCGGTACGAGGGGGAGAGACGCAGGAGCGCGAGGCCGCTCACAGGCTGCTGGAGGACTGCGGCTGAACGGCAGCCTGAGCGCAATCACGGCCGCACAGAGCCAGACCACCGCGTCTCGTTAACCTCCTGCTCATTTGCAACCGAGGGCTTTGTAAGCTTTCAAAGCTACGGGATCGTCCTCCATTTTATTTTAATAATGTGAAGGAGAAGAAAAAAAGAAGAAGAGAAAAAAAAAACACTGACGTCTGCTTACCACACGCTTAAGACATTTTGAGAGCTTACAGATGCTCCAAATGCTTCGTTTTCAAAAACGTTTTCAACCACGCGTCCATTTGAACCGACTGCCGTTCTTCCTTCACCCCGTTTCCCTGTACATAAAGCAATCTCATTACAGACGATGTCCGGTTTGACAACTGCCCCCAACTCCTCTTTCAGCTTTCTAAATTCGGCTCATCACAACCAAACTCAGAATTAGAGTTGCAATAGTCGAACCGAGGCATGCTTCCAATGTGTGTTCATAGATAAGCAATATACCCAGTTCGGCATGAACGTGGTTATTCAATCATAATAAACCGAGCGGCAATTCCCACCTCGGTGAAAACAGCTCCTGCTATAACCATGATTTAGAAGCTTTGCAGGGCTTAGCAGCCTCTCCCGTTTTGAGCCAACCGTGGTTTATATCTGCTGTGTCTGGTTGATTTTGATAATAAAAAACACAAATATAGCAAACATTAGCACTGCGCAGCACATCCCTCCCAGCCGAGCTACTGCGTAAATAAAGCCCATTGTGCTCTCCGGGTAACTGGACGGCGCCATTTCATACCGCAGTGGCGACGGAAAGAAAAAAGCATGAAGGAACGGGAACGCAGGCGAACTGCGAACTGATCTCTGATGCAGACTCGCCACCTACGATTATTAAATAAACCTTATTTATAAACCTACAATGCGCTTCAATAACCACTTGGTGTATAATTCCCTCTTCTGTTTTTTTGAGAAACAGTGATGCGTATCATCAGATTTTTTTGTTGTTGTACATATTTATGTCTGGTTTGTTTAATGTATTACTTGATTACATAGTGAATTTAAATTGGACCATATGGCAGCACTGTGGTGCTAGCTGTTGCAGAACATACCCCTATAAACCAGAGAGGTGATCACAGAGGCAGCCACGTAGAATTTGGTTTAAGGCAGTTTTAACATTCTGTCCAAAATATTCATCAGAAACAGGTGGTTTGCATTTCGAACACTGTTCTCCTCAAAATTATACAACAAGGCAGGGTCTGGGAGCCAAATTTCATGATCAAAATACAAAACAATACAACTGCAGTCCTTCAAATATTTAGAATCAGGGAGCGCAGAGCTAGCTGTTCCAAAAATAGGAAAAAATAACTAGTATTAGTCATTTTTAATTTTTGAATCATTCAAAACAGGCTATTACTGGTTACTGGTTAACAAAGTTTGGCCAGTTCAACGTGCCTAACGCATCACCCACTGCTCAGATTTTAAGCATTCATGATGGCTGAGAAAGTAACGCTCCCAAGAACTCGGTAACCATGGAAACGGCTCGCTCTGAATGAATTTGCCAGAAAAAGAGACTCCAAATTCCTCCCCTAGCTGCAGGCAAAAAGAGTGTAGACAGAATCTGCGGTTTCAAACGGTCGCTTCAACCTCTCCCTGCAGACCAAAGGGTTGCGCGTTCAAATCTTCGATGGAGCATTGCTTGTGGATCCAGAAACTGAGGGATTTCAACTTAATTGTCCATGTAAAAAAAAAAAGCAACTGCACAAATGGGTTACAGATCTTAAGCTGCCAATATAGATCTCCAGTATAGATAATGAAAACTCACCAAAATCGATATGCAACTGCTGCTCTGAACACTGATGTCTGACACAAGGTTAAATACATTTAATCATATTAAAGAAAAAAAAATTCATCATTCACCTAAATCAAGTATTAGCCTACTTGGAATATACACACTGCGCTAAGAACAGGGCACCTAAAGATTTTGAAATTCAGTGTCACTAGCAACAGGACAGCCATGTTGACAGCTACGCTTAGCATAAAGATGTGCTGATAGTTCACCATATAAGCAACTGCATTAAGCTTGTTTCTCCACTGCATAATCACAACAATGGATAACACCTCATTCTCCCGCTTTTCTTGAACCAGGCCTAAGTTCCTTTACAAATGGTGTTGACTTAGTTTGCCCGTTTACTCCCTCCACTTAGATCAATGAGACACATATCCACACACAAACATGTAAGACCTATAAAATACCACATCAAGCGAGCACTGAAAGAAAAATGAACTGGACAGAACTACACCTGCCAGTCACCTTTCGATTAAAAATGGGAACCACTCCAGCAGAAATCCTGTATCTTTGTGCTTTATCATCTCTGAGTCAACTCCGTTACCTCACTGTTTCAGCAGCTGAGTGCAAGTACACAAACTACACCCGACAAGGGCAGGAAACCTTAGCGAAGTTAATGTAACATTAACGTGTGATTAGGAAAAGAGACTGGACAGGATTAACTGGAAGGGATGAGCCTTCGCCATCTTGGTTCATTTTACGCCCAGTGTTGGGAGTCAACAGCTGAAATCTCCTGAAGCTCCTTTCTAAGTCATAGTTTATGTCATTTGGTTTTTTCCCCCAGCACAATTAAACCTGAGATATCAGCATAGTCATCAGTAAACAGACTCTGTATGCTTGTAGAATGCTCAGTTCTGGAATTGCTCATTTGGAAAACTGTTTAAATTTACACATTAGCTCATTACGTCCACATGAATTCTAGGGGTGAGGCAGGTTTTCTGAGGCTGAAGACAGTAGAATGTCCTGCCAGAATATTTTTTGAACCTTCAGCATGCACATCTAGGCCTAAATCCTGAAATGCCAACTCCATCAGAGCTGCTTTTAATTCTCGGCACATAAATAAATAATGTAACTTTGTTTTGTGTTACTTCTTCAATTACCCTTACAGTGAAAGTTTTTGTTTCATTTTTGCTAGGGCTTTGAATACACTCAAAAATGCTGTGGGTAATCTTGTGTGAATTTGGAAAAAAAAATCCCAGGATGCATCAGATTTAAAAAAAAAAAAAAAAAAGGTTTCACTTTTGATTCTTAATGAATAAGTATATTTTTTTACATTTCTGACACACCCCCACATGCACACAAAGATGTCCCGCAGTTCAAAAAGTACCAGTAATCTTACTCTGATTGTTTCTGTGTTTACACAATAGAACAACACATCAGAAGATAAGCACAATCAGAATGGGTACTTTTGAAACAAACTTACCATTTTCACATTTCATAAATAAGTGTATAAATGTACATATCTTACATATATCATATTGTACACCTGACAATGTTCAGATCCTCCAATGATTCCATTATGTCAACAGGATAGTTTAAAGTTAAAAAATTACAGGATCTATGGGGCCACAAATACCTGAAAATGGTTCATTTTCTTAAGAAGCATCTCTGACTCAAATTTCAAATATGTGTCAAATGGCCAGAACATTTCTTTGTTGGTTATCTGAGGAAAATATCTGAGGAGATTTTCTTTTGTCCAACTTCACATAAAATGTCCCCTATACAAGTAGTTATATTATTATTTTGTGCATTCCTAATATGGATTAAAAAGTTGTAAAAATACACCTTCTCTGCTTTGACCAGGGCTCAGAATTGGACTCTTCTACAGCTGTGAGGGAGACCACCGTAGACCAATGAATAATTCACTGATTCAATAGTTTCACTTCCCTTCAGGGTCAATGGCAACCTTTTTCTCTCAATCTGATCATTCTACATATTGTGAACACCAAATCAACCACACAGCATTTGTACAATGCCCTCAGATTCCTAGTCATTCAGCAATAATCTCCACACAATAAAAGGAGCTTGGAGAGGGTGAAGACAACTTCGGAGGCTACTACACTTCAGTGCTACAAATATGCAGCAAGTGGTAGGCTATTACTTCTGTCGTTCCGAAGAAATAACTTAGGCAGTGGTTCCAACACTGATGCCTCTTTCACACACAAAACCCGGGGCTGACATGGGATACTGAACACAGATTCAACCCGCATTTGAGCCATTCACACCAGACTACGGTCATGAGCAAGCACCAGATCCTCGCCGTTCACTCAAGGCCCAGGACCGCAAGTTCACTTCCGTAAACGTCACTGCTGAACAGTTTGAATTCAGCTTTCTTGAAATCCATTTTTTCCTGGTAGCTAGCTGGCTAGTGAATACAATGTAGTTTGCCATTATGCTGGCTTAACCTATTATGTTAACTCCTGAATCGATGGCCCAATGACGTGCTCCTAATCTTTAGGTAAAAACTGCTTTTGGTACATGTACAATGTGCATTTCTCAGTGGTGTTCAGATTGTAATGAGGGTAACTGTCTATATTCATGCCCACATTCTGGAACTAAGCATCTATTTGTTATTTTGTACATGTCATCTCACACAGAATGCAGTAACAGAAAGCCATACATGCTTATGCCGGGGTTTCAAACTGCCCTTTGTATCCTGTAAAATCTACAAATGGACATGCAGCGTCGCAAATAAATGTTTTGGTGAACTGCAGGGATTTGCTCTGTACAGCAGGCTACCGGTGTAGCATGGAAACGTTGTTCTCCATTTGAGATGCCTAGAAAATAATGTTTGACAGCCATTTGACCCGTGGGCTGATGACACAGCGGATGTGAGGATTCACAGGCATGCGCTCTCACTCTGCTTTTGTTCCAGTTTCTTAGCGAGAGCCACACTCAAACACACTGCCCAATATTACAGGAAGTAGCGACCTCTTCTCTGTCCGTTTCTTGGTCCCAGCATTTAAATGTGAATACACAAAGTGAAGCGCTACACTTAGCGGTCTGTGCTGTAACATACGTCTCAAACACAAGTCTTATTATACTTGATGGTGTCCTGGTGGATCACAGTGTTTACTGCAAAGGTGAATATTTGTCCATGAAAATTTGGAATTAAATATAAGCTGTAGTTTTGTTTACTGGTTTTGGAAGAAAGGATGTTATGGCTTTCGTTTTGAAATGGTTGTTAAATAATTAAATTAAATACAATTTAATACTTTTTTAACATAACCTGTGGTCTACAATGTGCTTAAAGTAGCAGTTAAGTAAAGCATTTTTGTCAATTGTCAAATTTCAGAGGACTCCAACAATCGTGATATGCACGCTTCAACCTCCTACCTTGGCCAGCTTTCACACCGTCTCAAATTTCAGCTGACTCAGCATCACTTTAGACATCACTTACCTCACAGGATCCCAACCATCCCAGCAAGCATCACAAAACCAACAATAAACCAAGCCGTCACACTGTATTCCGTCACATAGCACAAGTAAGGAACCGCACGTAAAACGCAGGCCAATCTGAACGAGATTACTGTGAGCTGGGGAGAAAAGGCCACAGAATATTCCAGAAAAAAAACAGCATCTTCCAAGCAGGGCTCCTTGGAGGAAACATGGAGGTGCCACACCCTTCCTGTCAGCACTTACTCGTCATATTTGATATGATACGCGACCTCCTCCTCACTGTCTCTGCAGTCCGTGTGAGAGGTGGACGGTGCACTGTCCGAGTTCAAAACAGAGTTTCCGTTATTGTCCAGGCCAGAGTGGCTTTGGTCTAAATCCAACTTGCCGTTAGTCCTTTTGCTCAGCTTGCCACCCTGTCCCAAAGCGCTGGGTTTGCCATTCTGTCCCTTTGAGGCTCGGGTCACCCGCACGATGCTGGCCTCAAACCAGGCGCCGATGCTGATGTCCCTGCAGTCCACCAGCTCGTTTATCTGGGGAGAACACAAAGGAAAGCCTTATTTAGCGTCCCGCTCTGACAAAGCCAGGTGCAAGCTGTGTGTTCACAGGGCACGGACACAGGGGTTTTGATGAATGTCAATCCCTATCTTTTAATTCAAGAACAAATCATCAGTTCTGGTATGACTCAATACTTTTCCTATATCAGGAGTAAAGATGGCAGCAGTGGCTAATACTAATGACTTGTTATCTTTCCAAAAGCTCTCCTTAAAGAGCTGGTGCTTGACCAAATCATATTCACAAATCACAGACTCCAGTGATCAAATCCAAATTGTGTGTAATTGTCTGCAAGGTGAACTAACTAGCTTTGTATTGAATTATACACAAACAATTTATAATTCATTTCATATCAAATCCGTAATTGTAACTCAAGTCAGGGGTTTCACGTGCTGAGACAAATAGAACAACTCACACAGTTATGTCATTTCTATGTACATTATTCATTATAGTATTTATTTTGGCCGTAAACTCCAGATGTATAACTAACAGCAAACTCAACGAAAACTGCTTAATAATGGGATATGAGCTCTTTAACCATCTTGTGTAACTGTCTCAAGAAAAGTGGGACAATGTTGTTGAAGACAAACTAATTTTAATATTTAAAAAATAAAATAACATTCAGACTAGTATCCTCCTCCTTGGGAGTAATGTTCAAGTATACACAAACCCTCCATTAATCTTATATATGGCTAGCAAATTATTTGTTCAATTATAACCATAGAAATATATATTAAAAAAAGAATATGTCCCTTATGATACATACAATGTAGTAATATTAAACAAACAACGTAGTTAAAAAAAACAGTGCGGAACCAAATCAATACAATGCTAAACACTGCTTATTATAAAAGAAAAAGTAATGATAAAATCAAATGATTTATTTAAAAAAATAACAGTCAAGAGAAAGAGGGAAGAGCAAAGTGAGGAGAGGACAAAGGACCAAAGAGCCTTAAGGCTTGGTCAAAAAAATGACAATAATTACACCCTCTACCCAGAGAGAATATTAACCAGTTTCTGCTTTGTCAATTGCTCGGGAATCCACGTCATGTATTTTTTTTTTATTGGGTACTCACATTGGTTTTGTAATCATTATTACTGCTGTTATATATTCTCTGCCACCTGGTCTCTGGGAATGAAAAGAACCCATCCGTATAAATAAACAAGGAAGGAGTGTTTGGAGAACGAAAGAAATGGTGCTTTTCGGGGTCTGAAATAATGGAATGTCTGGGCTTGCAGAGAAGGGTGTGTGTGTGTGTTTCGGAGAGTGCGATACAGCCAACAAGTGGAAAATGACACTGATTAACAGGAAGCACTGCTGCTTTACGCCGTTGGTAGCAGTCATTCATAATGCTGTTCTACTTAACCAAAGGACAAAGACACCGCCATCTTCCCAACCACGTCACTGCGCTGCAGGAATAAACGCAGAGCAGTGTAAAAAAAAATAATAATAAAAAAACGCACAAAGAACAGGCTTGAGAACACAATCAGCAGAAATACTGGTCGATGGTCGACAATGTGCAGCCACACCTGCTGTAGTTTTACACAACAGACACGATTATTCCTCTTTTTCCATTTGTGCGAGCCTGTTCCTCCTGCAGAAACTGAGCAGAAGCAATTTGTCGCAGTCCACTGAAGCACAGAGAAGCTCGACCAAGATTTCCCACCCCGATTAAACCCACAAACACTACAAAACACACGCATGCAAAGTCATGCAAGCAGCGCACACACACACACACACACACCGATCAGAAATAGAAGGTGATAAGCAGACACAGAAAGAATGTAATACTGCTATTGACACTTGCATTACAACATGTTCTGCAAATTCTATCGTCCTATTCCCGTGACAAACGGAGTGCTTAACCTTGCGCAGTGCCATCGGCTCTGATGGATAAACAGTGCAAATGCAGAAGTAATGCTGGCAACAAATTTGATAGCAATTCAGCCTGAATAAAAACCATAATGGCAGCCAGAACTGCCATCACATGTCTGTTTCAATTCGCAGACACAAATGCGAAGACACGGATGAGAACCCCGGCAAAGAAATCTGTTTTAGCTCGCAGTGAGCTAGGTTTGGCTCTCTGTGCACTAACCCGCTTCTAGTAAGACCGGGACTGGTTCAATGTGCTATGCACTGGCAGTTGTACTTCCATACCTATTATTCACACTGAATGATGAACATTCTGAAGTGATAACATAACCCTAGTCTATATCACTATAAAGAGTGCCAGGGTTGAAAACGGTGAGTCAGATTATTACAGTCATCTCTGCCTAGAATGACAGGACACGATTAGGCGCTTTCTTCGATAGCAGTGTTCTGTGTAAGAGATGCCCTCGATATTAATTCCCTTTTGAAAGGTCTCAATTATTGAAGGTTTCATAAAGCACTTCACCCGAGTTTTAAAAAGTGTAAAACAGGCAGCTGTTAGTCCTGTTCTCAGCTACTGTTCTGACTGAAGATGTGTCCAGAACATTTTGTCCAAAAAACTGCTAAGGAACACAACACACTGTGCAAAGATAAAGACTTATTTGGGATATAATTAAGAAATGTATAAAATAAAATAATTTAGTGTACTGGGGAATCAAACGTCGTGCCGTGCAAATAAAATCAATTATATGGGAGCAGAAGAGCAGTGTGTAATCTCTTAACTGATACGATTTCGCCACCCAAAAAAGCGTTCTTTAGAATTCTACAATAAAAGTCTTTTCTCTCATTTGTGTTTTGCAAGTGGGTGAATGTTTGTTTCTTATAAATAAGGTTACCAGTTTGTTTCCACCTGCTTGCTTGTTTTGCATATACTTCAGTCCTCTGCCAACAAGAGGTTCATAGGCTTTTTGTCAAAGCACGTTTCAAACAATTTCCCAAACTGAACCATCTCAATCATTTCCTTTGACAAAATCATTACCACTAATTAAGCATAGACAATGAATAACAGCGATGTCGGTAAGCAGCACTCAAACTAAAATCTGTCTGATTATTTAGGTTCGCAGACATAAATAAAAATATTGCACAGGCGATGTTAGCTGTGGGAAATACTCCCCTCAAGAATTAGAACAGTTATATGACTTTAAAGAAATAGTTGAAAACATACATAGTATGATTAAAAGTTAAATAGATTTCAGCAGAGGTATAAAAAATAATAATAAAAATGTATTTTTTTCTATTGAACAGAAATTCGAGGTCCTAATTCAGTGAGTAAATCTGATCATGGTTAGTTTCCAACAGTCTTTTCAGTCACCGACTGACGATGCTTGGGGAAAACCCTTCCATCTGAAGCGTTGCACCTTTCTGGCTGCAAGTCTCATTTCGCCTCTTGATTAACGTTCAGAAATATTTCCTCATCTGTATCCCACAAGAAAACATTGCAGTGGGATATTTTCAACTATTTGTAATTGCCCAGATCTACACTTCCCATTGAAACCTGGAACCATGTCTCGTGGACGGGTGGGAGGGCTTGCTGACACGCCAAGGCAGAATTCCTGCTTGGGATCAAAAATCCTGACAGCCTCATGTACTTGGTAATATGGTTGATAGAAATAGGTCTTATTTTAGAGTTTATGAGGGTTGTTGCATTATCCATATATTCCACTTTTTCGAATGGAATATTTATATGGCACAAATCCAGTTGCCACTCAAGGCTGTCCTTTCTCCTACTGAAACTGGATTCCCCCCATTGGTGTTGTTCTCAAACCTTAATTGATTCTCGTTTGTTTTCAATAGTTAGCCTAGTGTCTTCTTTCTTGATTCACTGTTAAATTGTTGCAAGCTGTTCAAATATAGAAAAAGACTCCTGTACACTGTGTTCTCTCAGTACTGTAAAATTGTTCCAGTTAATGTTCTGGTCATTTCAACATTCATCAGAATTAAAGTGATCAAACAGGCAAACACATAATTTGTATCATAAAAAAGGAAGTCCAATTCATCACAAACTACACTTAGATCATGAGTAATTTAACCGATTAAGAACCGCGGCTTGCAGAGCGGAAATGCAGTAGGCTTCACATGGCAGTGAAACCTGCTCAATACCTTATCCTCCCAGTGCCAGTGTAACCTTTTCAGTTCTGTCAAACCTTATGCTGCAAATGTCATGTTTATGGTTATTAAAGTGCTCAGCCACAGGGTAGTCTGTGCTGTTTCTCCTTATCGTGCATCTATGCAGGCTGGGTAAAATAAATTATAGGGCTAGTTTTAGTCCGCGTTTTTTGATTGCTCCATACGAAGGATATTGTAGACATTTACATAGTTAAATGCAAATGTATTGGGGACAGTGACACAGTTTTTGTTGTTTTGGATCTGTACTCCAGCACCCTGGATTTGAAATAATACAACAAATATGCATTTAAAGTGCAGGCTGTCTGCTTTAAGTTCAGTGTATTTATATCCATTGGATGATCCTCCTGGCTAGCCATTAGAAACTTGTGTAAATATCAGAAATATCTTTCACTTCAGACAGAACCCGTCTGGGCCAACTGGAAACATACATGTATTGATATAATAACACCCACAGAAAGCAAACTAGATCCCCTTTAAATCCATCTGTTAGGGGTGTACAGGGGTTATACCGTTGCAGTGGCTACTCAAAGACAGGCCTTGGGTATTTGATGTCTATCCATGTCCACTTTCCTTCCTTTCACTCTCCTTGTATTATATGTAAACTGATTGTTTTTTTTATAGACAACACAATTAGCCAACTCAATATAGTATAATTGGCCACTTGACTGTGTTATTTGAGTACCTACAGGGACTCCTACAGGAAACAGGTGGAATACAAGTTTAAATCTGGGTGGGTCACATGATAGAGACTGACCGGTGGACCTACTTATGACAAACCATTTACCATTTTTATGTAGGGATATTTTAATATGTACAGTAGTCTGTGAGTTAGCATGCCATTTCTGGGAATAAACACATAATGGGAATAAACACACAGTAATAAACACATTCAAACTTTTTGCAGACTGCCTTCACCAGTGAAATACAGTTACTCTGTCTATGCCTTTACTGTATGCACCCAGCCCTAAACCGTCACCACAAGCACACTAAATTTATGCATTTAATTTTTTCATATATGTTTAAATTAACTCTAAATCACAACACAATTTTACTTCAAAATTTACTTCAAAATGTAGGATTTATTGGGCATCAAAATGAAGTGCAAAAACTATCTCTGGGGCACTTGAACAATGAAGACATAAGGAGCATTGCCGTGAATTATATATGCTTTGTGTATAAGAGCAAGATTGGCTTGGAAAATGTATTTTTTTAAATTACAGCAACATTCAGAAGAGTCTTATAGCCCTAATGACTTCTGATATTCAGCTTTACACGTCAGACACATTTATTACATAGGATAGTTTATTTCATTAGTGTTTAAAATGTATGCAACTAAAGTATTCTTCTGTGTTTGCGTGTGTTTGAGTGCGCACATGTATTTGTGTGCGCCAGAGTGTGTATTTGTGTGTGTGTGTGTGTGAGGAGGTGGAAGTTTATACTTTCTCTTAAATAAAAAGGCACTTCTGTGGCTGTAGACTATTTAAATACTACTGCGATTATTGTTAATTCTACCACTATTAGCCCCGTAAACACTTCTTGTAGTGGCTCGTCAGATTCTGGGATGATTTCCTCAGCAGAACCTGCAGCCAGTGTATATATTTTCTGTCTTGTTTGTTTGTTAGCGCTAAACAGCCAGTCAGTTCCTTTGAACAGTTGCCCTTGTTGAAAGGCCATTGGCACAGTCTGTACAGGTTTCTGTGCCCATGCCAAAATCATGCCTGTCCTGTGCAAAAATCTTTTTTTGGTCATTTCTGGCAGCCAGTCAGTCCCCGGAGCTAAGGTCTGGAAACACGTCTGCTTGGAACACAGGACACAAGACCCAGCCAGTACTCATAGCGTTCTGATGCTCTTTAACCTCCCTATAACACCGTTCTGTCAAGAACTAGCTATACCCCAGCGATTAAAACAGTGCAGAGACAGATGTGGAAAACATTCATTCAAAATCTGAGTCTGAACTGGCATATTCCCTCACTTCTTTGTCATAAAAATGTATTTTTGTTTGCTAAAATCATTACTGTACGTCAGGGGTGACTGATACAGTGTTTGCGGTTTAATATACAATACGGTTTAAAGGATATTGTTCATATTGCGCTCTAGTCACACACAGTTCAGTGAAACACTGGTAGACTTAACACTCGTGGGTGTATGGCTGCGATCCAACACAATATATAATTTTGTGTATTTTAAGTATTTATGTCTGAACTGCATTTACCGTACATGTAAATCGCTCCACAGTCGGCCATATCATGACTCATATTGTATGTATGTATGTAAATGCTACAACATACTGTACGTTTATAATCCCAAGGGGCTAAAGATAAAATATATTCTTATATGCCATATTGCCTACCTCTCTTTCAGTCCCTGGCGACAGGAGGGTTTGCCTTTGGGCTCAGAGTCACTTGTAACTATGAAGCTGTAAAATAATTTGTTCAAATGACCCTGCACACCAACAGTGAGAAGAGCCTGGTAATCAGCTCAAACAGAAATATATAACTATGCACAGCCCTTTCAGACTGTGATCCCTTCATTACTGTGGTTCCTTCCAATCCCATTTCAAACAGACTACAACAAACCATATACTTTTCAGGGATATTCTGGAACATTAAAGCACAAAGGGCCAAATTGTCTTTTAAAATGATATGCTCATGAGAATACACTGCCACTTGAGCCAGAAGAGGGAACATCCCAGTTGCGGGTCTAATGAGAAAAAGTCGTTATATTTCTTCACGCTTCCTAAACCGTTAATGAACCTGCACTGAGAGATGAGTGTTTATTAGGTGGTGAAGACAAGTCGGTTGACATTTGAGATAAAAATCATAAAAGAAAAAAAAAATCACTAGTCTACTTTAATTAAGCAACAAAGCGCTCAGTAAACTGGAAATGGCATTGTTATTCTAATATCCTCTTTCAAAGGAGAACATAAAAAGAGATTAAAAAAGGAACAACATGTACAAAAATAATAATAATTTGACCTGGTGCACAAAACAGAACTCAGACACAATAAAATTACTTCCGACCCCAATTTAAGCTTGCATCCGACTCAAATAGAATAGGTCACAGCTCTCGTAGCTTATGTGCCATTTGCACAGGTCTGACTCTAAAAAGGCCTTCACCCCAGAGCCCAGGGCAGCATGCAGCTGAGTGGATCTCCAGGGCATACAGGAAATGACAGCCATTCACAGTTCCCAGCTTGGCTGCCAGGCCCTGGCACCCAAAACGCACCGGTTACAGTAGCTAAACGCTCTGGATGCTGTGTCAGCAGGTTGCCATGGAGATGGCGAACGGAGCAAGGGGTGTGAAAGAGCTCTCGGAGAGGCCTGCCAAATCAAACTCACAAGCATCGGAGCCCGAACTCTTTGCTAATAAACAAAAAAACGGTGCGGTAAGGTAGTTTTGTGTCAGAAAAAAAATTAAGATTTTCCCTAAACAGAGGGGAGACTTTAGGCATATTTCCATTCCTTGTTTAAAAAAACATATAGAATCAGCCCTTTTACAGGACGTGCAGTCTTCAGAATTGTTAGTGTCCCAATCAAAACTTTTAAGATCACATTAGCCACACTATTAACAGGTAGTATCAGTGTTTCCCATACAAATTGATTTCCCCCCCCGACCCAAAAATATTTTTTGGTATTTATCTGCTTATTTCTATAAGCAACACACTATACTTTCGTATTCATTATTTTTTCTTTTAAATGTCAAACTGACATACAGCTGACACTCGTTTCACTGTGTGAACTATCCCCCCAAACACATAACACTGAGTCGACCATAACAAATAAATTGTCAATCTGTGGGAAACACAGTAGTACTTTTTTTATATTTTTACACACACACACACACACACGCACACATATATATATATATATATATATATATATATATATAAATACATAGATAGTATATGTGCACTTCTATAAGAAATGCATCTGCTTTTAACCGGTGTAGGTAACGATTCAGTGTTTTCTATTTGTCAGCAAAATTTAATTCCTTTGCAAAATACTGATTTGAAAATTGTTTGCAAGTAACACAATATGTTCAAAGTCCTGAGTCCAAATAATAGGAAAATAAAAGAAAGTCCCATGTCTACACCCCACCCCATCCCTGCCCTGTCATGCAACTGTGATTATCTTGGTTTTTCAGGGCAAATTCTTCAGAACTGGCTCAGGCTTATTCACAGTTTTGGAGAACACTAGTAAAGTACAACAGATCATAATGTCTCCTCTGCATATTAATTTGTGTGAGTAACATGCCCATTTTTCCGGCCTGTAATAATGTTACACACTGGAGTGAGTGGGGAATCCCATAACATAATCAACCTACAGAGCTGAACCGTTCATGTTTCATTGCACACAAAGGACGGTGTATGAATACACATGAATGTTTACATCAATCAAGGTCCTAGGTTGATTTTGGTAACAAAGACGAAGCCTGTAATCATACAAGATCTGGACGACAGCAAGATTTTCTGGGTACTTGGCACAATCTATTGTGTAATCTATTTTACCACATTACTTGAGCCAGACATTAGCTGTATTGGCGAATGACTGCGCAGGAAACTCAGAACCAAACACACGCACGGAAACGCAAATGCACACTCACCTTGTATTTCCCAAGGCCTGGGTCTATGAGATACGAGCGAGTGGAGGTTGAGGGCTGATTGTCAGGTGGAGGACTGGAGGTCTTGGATCCATTGTTGTTGATGGCGGCGGAGGTGGTGGTGGAGGTGGTGATGGAGGTGGTGATGGTGGTGGTGGAGGTGAGGGGGGGCTGCGCGGAGCTGCAGGCCATGCCTTCACAGTCCTTTGGGATGGGGCCGTCGGGTGGGTCAGCCTGGGAGCGGATGAGCAGCTGCACAATGTCATTCAGGCCAACGTTGTAGTCAAACAGCGTCTGGCCATCTTCCATCTGGGAAAAAGAGCAGACGGGACACACCAGCAGTCATTACACCAGCATTTATGAGAGGTTTTTACAGCGCGAGCGAGTCTGATGCACACGGATAGGCAGACATCTGCATGATATTATCAAAACACACAAAATGCCATAAAACATGCGAGACACATGGTTTCTGTCGAGCGCAGAGATCTCCATCAAGTGCCAGGAAAGAACCATGGGGTCTGAAAATAAATAAAAACAAACTTCACATGCAGGTATGTGTGCTGTCCAGTTCCATGGTGTGACTATGGAGAACACCACAAAAAACCTCCAGCCTTCAAAAGTAGCTAACGATGCCAGAAAACCACCTCCCAGAAACATACTAATTGGTTATCATAGAGAAGGTACAGAAGCTTGGCTACACTCGTCATGATGAAAAGAAATCATGAGATTTATTTAAAATATTCAAAATGACCAGGTTTGAAACCCTGTATTTTTCGTCTTACATTTCTTGCTACACATTTTTTTCAGGCAATTAAATGGAAGGAAATGTGTTTTCGTTCCTTTATTTTGACATTTGTGATGCATTTGCAAAACCTTACTGGTTGTAACTGTAATAATGAAATGAAATAAAATGAAATACGAAACATCGCATTTATATAGTACTTTTCCAGATGCTCAAAGTGCTTTACAGTGATCAGGGGGAAACTCGCCTCGACCACCAGCAATGAGTAGCACCCACCTGGGTGATGCATGGCTGCCATTTTGTGCCAGATCGCTCAGCGCACACCAGCTGAGGTGGAGAGGGAAATTATAAAATTTTTATCCAATTAAATCAGGTAATGATTAGGTGGCAGGTTGAGAGAGCCAGGTTAGGAATTTAGCCAGGACACCTACTCCTTGTGACAAGTGTCATGGGGTCTTTAATGACCACAGAGATCAGGACCTCAGTTTAACGTCTCATCCGAAGGACGGCATCTCCTGCAGCACAGTGTCCACGTCACTGCACTGGGGCATTGAGGATTATTCAACCAGAAGGAGGAGTGCCCCCTGCTGGATGACAAACACCAATTCCAGCAGCAACTTGGTTTTCCCAGGACGTCTCCCATCCAAGAACTAACCACACCTGTACTTGCCTAGCTTCAGCCAATCAGCAGGAGCAAGGGATCACAGAGCTTCTACACCCTAGCTCCTCAGTGGAGGAATGAACTCCCCGTCCCTCTTCGAACCTCTCCCTCACTATCCATCTTCCACCGTGGTCTGAAGACGCATCTCTTCAGACTATACCTGCACTAACTCCCACCACTCTGTGTATCATTTCACTTTAAATCCCCCCTTTCATGACACTCATGTTACATGTACCCCCATTCCAGCACTTTCTGTAATTTGCATTTGTCCTAATATTATAGCTTGTTCTTCTTCCTAGTTCGGCTTGGCATAAGTTAGGTCAGAATAGTGTTCACTGTGTGAACTGAACTGTGTTCTTGGCTAGAAATAGCTGTACAAAATGAGTATCATACCTTATTGAACCTGTGTTTTGTAGTTGTCCAATGACCATGATATGCACTTTTGTACGTCACTTTGCATAAAAGCGTCTGCCAAATAAATGTAATCCTGCTTTAAACATATCCCAAGTGTGTCAACCAAATCCAAATAAACAGAGTGTATAAGCAATGTCAAAATCTCTACAGAAAGAGAAATGTACACTGCAGTGTTGTAACTGTGTACTTGTGTGGCAATACTGTTATGGTTTTTTTTGCACTTGTCATTCTTTTATAATTGCATTAGTTTTTTCTCCCAGACTTTGACTTGTTTATGTTGTAATACTTCTGTTGTTCCGTTAACCAATTTCTACTCACTTGTTCTCTCATTCCATAAGTGGCTATTCAACACAACTGACAGACATGGAAGCCGGCTAAGGAGGAGCACGTCTTCCTACGGCATTTTGAAAACGCTGTCCTTGATCTTCACAATGCATGACCGGGCCACAACGTACCCTTTTCCGCTCAAAGTCAACGTCCCCCCTACTTTAAGAATATGTGTGAATGATTTGGTCTTCCACTGCGTTTCGCTCAAGTAATAAATAAATAAATAAATAAATAAATAAATAAATAAATTGTGGTGGTTGCTATAGCAACCAATGCCGAACATTTTCCCCTCCATTTGCCCCCCTTCCTCAAACAGTGTTGCATGTTGCAGCAGTACTGGTTCCTCAGTCTCGTAAAATGGCTCTGCTCATAAAAAAAGAAGAAGAACTTAAAAGGATCATGTTTCAAAGTATGTTTCAAAATGATCCCGAAATCCTCAAAGCTAAACTTCTCATTGCAGCTTAATTAAATTAATCAGGGACTGCTAGCAATATTGGTTTTGCACACGCTGGATAAAGACCATTGTGCTGCACCCGATAAAAGGACCACACTTCCCTTATCCCCTTTGCCTACGGAGAGAAATTTCCATTGCTCCCAAGCGTTTTATAGCTTTACACCTTTTTACTATGCACAGGAAAGGAACACCTCAAAATGATCGGCAACGGAGCGCAATTTCACAAGGTTCCTTTTTTTACACACTCATGAAATTCAGATTAGAGTCATGAGAACATTCCTATCTTCACCTGCCACCTCTGTTGTCCAACGCTCTGTAGCTCAGCGTTCCCGAAGCAGCTCCGCGGCTCGACATGTAAACAGCGTCCTATAAAAGACGCAGCACGCCACACAGCCACACTCTCAAGCGTGTCTCTGCAGAACAGGACAGACACATTCACAGCCATGCAGAAAATCACATTGTTAATTCAATCAACAAAACGCAATATGTTCTTTTGGTGAGTGAAGCAGCACTGAGGTATCTACGCCTGTGATTTTACAGAATACAGGATTTTAAAAAGGGGTGTTTTCGTACAGTGTTCACTTTCTACCCAAAACACAACAAAATGCCGTTTGAGAAGCAATTTTTTGTTTTTAGATCCTTACATTCTTTTACATCCTACCTTTTTATATTTTTATTATTGCTGTCATTCACTTTATATGAATATACATATTTTAGAATTATTTTATGCATATATTCTCTCAATTATACATACGTAATTTTGAAAAAACCTTAAAGTGCATATTAACATCTTACAAATCATTTCAATTTTTAATTTCCAAAAATATTTAAAATACTTTTAATACAATGTTCCTTGAGAAATTGTGAAAATGCTAAATGTAATTGCCCATACACATGTGTACAGTTAGGTGTGGCATTGAATGATAAATTACTTTGTAATTTCTGCATTATGAAATAGGGGAACTAGCCTATATGGTGGATCACGTTGTATTATTTTGTTTGGCAAGGGAGAACAAGGTAGAACTGGGATGATTGGGTATTAAATTGAATTAAATTTCAGTAAGTGAAATAACTTATGGTAAAGGGGGTAAGAATTTTTCTAAAGTAAGCATGATATGACAATAATTAGTCGGCACACTACAGTAATGACAACAAAAAAAAGCATTCAGCTTGAATTTTTTTCCACTACCAGACCTAAAATCACAAGTATTGGCAATGGCAATCAAAGATTTTCCAGGCATCATTAATTGGATGTGAAGCTATCCTGGGAACCTTTCCTTTGTTTTACCTTGAAATGCAAAAAAACGGGCCTGCCAATTGCACAGCATTTGGATACTCATTACTTTAGCTTCTATTATTAGCTAGCGGGGCCCAGTACAGCATCACAAGATGGTGGTTCAGTTGGTAAAATACATAGCAGATCTAGTCAGTAAATCTGCCCACAAAAGAAGCTACAAACTGCTTCTGCACAGTACATTTATGTTCCAGGAATTCACCAAATGCCGTTGTCCCGGGCGATTTACACAGCGTACATGCTTTTTACATATAACCTAATCAAGTGGATTTACTCAAGCAAATCAGGCCGGCTCAAGAGTACAATGTCAGAGCCAAAACCGCCTCATATTACCGCTGGTTTACTCAAATGACAAGTGAACAGCTCAAGAACTCTGCAAACATCCCAAGAGAATGGGGTCATCACAATATCAATATCTCGCGGTTGTTGTGGTCATGTGATTAATCCTCTTGTAAGTAGCACTACCTCAACTAGAATCATGTTCATTAGAATTACCTCAATATTCATCACAAAAGTGCATGATTGTTAAACATAGATCAGTTAGGCTTAGAGAGAAAAGGGCATTTGTTGTCAATTGGCAACTGAAATTGTTAAAGAAATGTCTCTGGAAAGTTTCAGATTCAAATAATGAGTGTGACACTGCCATTGTACTCTTATAAATTATGTTAGTAAAAAAGAATCACATTTAATGTTTACACATTACATTACATATAATGGAGGGCTAAGCTTTGCAAGTCAGTACAAATAATGGTGTCTAATATACAAAAACAATATTGTACTTAATAATTATAATGCAAGCAAATTAATTGTTGCACAAATGTTTACATAGTTGACTGTTTTGTTTGTTGCTTTAAAAATGAAGCTACTGCTTTCACTTTGTTACAACAAAATTCCATGGATAGGCAGAATGTATCGTTTCATTGGTCATATTTGTTTTCCAGAAACATTATACTCATTGTCATTTTGCCTTTGTTAAGTTTCATTTTAAAAAATTGATAAAGACATAAAAACAAACAATGTGGTTTCAGGGGCATAGATGTTACAGCATGCCAATATTTCACAATCTGACAACTGTATTGCTATCATCAGAATTGAACCTTAAGTGAACAAACATGATGTGCCTTACTGCTGAGAAATAGTGATTTTATTGTGTGTTTGACTGGTGTGTTCAGTTGCATCTCTGGCTCTTGCCACGTCTCTTATGACTGTAAAAGAGTTCAGTGTTTAACAAAAGACGAAAAGGTTTGGCTAATGAGTGTATAGGTGAGCGCCATTACAGATGTGCAATGCCTGTGCCCAAGGCAACAAACCAAATCGGTAGAGCCGAGGCTAGATTAACACGAAGAACAAATCCGCAGCTGAACGCGGCAGGGAATGCTGGGATATGGCAGGAAACGCCCCGCACTGCTCAAGCAGACACAGAGTACCCCTCCCCCCACCTCCCGTCTCGGAAGGGAGCAAGAAAAAAAAAATAGGTCACATTTCTAATCAACAGCCTACACCCCCAAAGCAGCCCGCAATGCTAACGCCGAAATCGCTGTCGACCGAACACCACCTATTTATATGTATACATCCCTTTTCTAACAGACTCCATTCTTTCTCAGTAATTGGAGGACCGAGCCAAACAACAACCGTGGTATTTTTTTTTTCCTGCTGACCCTCCACGCGTCTGTCGCTTGGTTCCAAACGCAGCACCACCTCGCATTGTCAAACAGGTAACGTGAAAAGCACTCCCAATTACTGAAGACATGTCAGGCCCAGTAATGACTAATTGGCCACATCTAGGCTTTAATGGCTCGACAGAACCACAAATAAGAGAACCACAGTCCCAAAAAACATGATAGCAAAAGGAATAAAAATTGAGCCGTGTAAGCAGAGACTCTAATGCAGACTCATAATCATATTACAGACCGATGTGGTTTATAAGGGGAGGTAGCAGACCCATCATTCTGTTTGAGGTTGCACAGTATGACAAATTCAGCTTTTCATAATTACATTTTATCATCAAATTTTCCTTTCCATATTTAAGACAGGTGAAATTCTGTAGTCCCTTGGGGATTCAATACAACAGAAATGTTTCCTTAACACTGCACTCAGCGAGTTGCTGCGTGTAGTGCGAGAAAAAAAACAGTGTTACAGTGTTACATACTGTGTCATCCTTTCTCTCTCCCTCTAAAAAGCAGTAATGCTCAAGGCATACGGTTCGGATGAACATACAAAACAGACACTGACAATTTGGAGTAGGAGCATATTTTGAGGGAGCAGAAAGACTGACTGAATAGTGACTCTTGGTTAGTGCTGGGCTTGGGACTGGCGCAGATGGCATGAAATGATATTTGCGCCAAGGATTTTGTTCTCTTTCCTGCTTACTTAGTACTTGCACTGGGTGGGTAAGACAGGCTGAATCATTTATTTGGGTGGTTTTGACTGGCACAATCATGGGGTTCAGTACAACTTCAATGGTCTTAAAAATCTATTAGGAAAAAGCTGGTTTTAACACACGCACGCATGCACACAGCTTGTTTATGATGAATGTAAAATTCCATAAACTAAACAACAACATACACAACATGAACAGCATACATTTCAGGAATTCATATTAACCAGGCAAAATCTAATAACAGTCCCTGGGAGACAAACCTTAATTAGGTTAAATCAGAAAATCCAGAAATACTTGCTTAAATCTTCACTTAGCATCCTTGGGAAGAAGAAAATCACAATTTACAAATGATGTTTTCCCATAGCAGCATTTCAATTTCAAAATCAAAATTCCTACATCCACAACCCAGTTAATTCCACAAGGCACACAATACTATTTAAAAAAATAATTTTCTATTACTGTACAGGCAAATGTGCCTGCTGATTGTTAAATGAATGTAAATGCAGCTTTTATAGACCTAATCCACTATGTTTAAAACAGCACTTAACAACTATAATAAATGTATTTAACCTTTTAGGGAAAATTCAAAACCAAATTATAAGAATTTTATTAAAGGGGAATTTACTTAATTCTGCAGTATGTATTTATTTTTCCTTACTGTAGTACATAAAAAAGGCATATACATTTTTCCTGATCCAAGAATTATTCAAGTTAAAATTAAATTAACTTAACTTAACACTTTCAGTCTTTAACTAGTCTCCCATAATACATATTTCTACTGTCCACAAAAATGCAAAAACCAGGCTCAATAGTCCAGGAGAATAACATTGGGGAAAAAGAACATAATGAAGCGCCATTAGTCTTCAGTACAATTCTGCAAACATCATTTAATCACAACACAACTGAAATCAACACAACTGAAACCAGATGCCATGACATCTTGCACTGCAATCAAGCTCTCCAAATCTGCAGAAGAGTAGGTACAACGCCCATTCTGATCCATATATCTTTCCTGGTGGGAATGGTTGTAATGACCTTTCTTGTTTAAACTAGGAACTTGTTTATATGATACCTGTAAAAATTATTCATCGAAATATGTCGTTACACATTTATATGGCAGGTTGATAAAAAAATTCTAAAATTCTGATTTATGCTTAAAATGGTCAAAAAGTTTTGTTTTTTTTAAAATCAAAACCCCTACATCACTGGATTTGTCGCAGTAAATTTATTCCACATCAATGGCCACGTTTGACCTCTAAAGCCAGAAGCGCAGCCTGCTGGCCATTTCACCAGATGAACATAAACAGTATGGAACAACAATAAAACAGCATTATTCTGCAACATTTTTAATTATGGAAAAATGGGACGGAAGAACTGAACATGCTATAGCAGAGAGCACAATAGCTGCCCACCACTGCGGCCACATCATCCATTTGCAGTGGAAATCCAGGACACAGATTCGAGCTGCTTGAGACCAACAATGGACTTTAACCCTGGGAGGCCAACAGAGTCCTCGTGGAAACAGGGGTAGACCAGAATACACCGAAGACAGGCATGCAATCAAAGCTGCTTACGGCCTGGACATAGACCACAACAGAGCAAAGACTTGAGCAGTATTTTCTGATAGTTTTTTGGTTTTCCTCACACAGCCAATAAAATTAAGTAACACAAGGCCGTAAGCGCAGTGGTACTAACCAGAGGTACCTTGGGAGGGTACAGTGACTTAGCCAGCAATGAGAATTCCAAAATGTACATTACGAGTTTGAGTAAACAGAGACTCACAGCAGAAGACTTGCAAATCAGGTAGCTTATAATTACATTATTTTAATTATCACAACAATTGCACAGTATTATTTGTATTGTATTTTCCCTTGTATTAAGCTTAACATGGAATATAAACGTACTGTCCAAAGGTGACATCACTTTGCAAAGTAAATGGATCGGTTTGGCCTCTGCATAAACTAGCTAAAAAGAGCACTGCGCCCTGAAACTTGACTCCATCGCTCCATCCAACTTGCTGAACTTAAGACGACCATCACAGAACCAGCCAGCACTCAAGGGGGGAGTAAGGCGTCATCATGCATGGCCGCAGCTCATATTGTTCTTCGGTAAACCAGTTCTGAGACATGCACACACACGCACACACAACGCACACACACACGCACACAGACAGACAGACGCACACACATGCACACAGACACAGACACACACACGCACATGCACACACAGACAGACAGACAGACGCAGGGATGCGCACACAAAGATGGTACAGATTCATAGCACTGGTTAAAGGGGTGCAGTAGCAATTATGGCTTGTTTCACTGTGTCTCCTGATGCAGTACAGGGCCATGGCTGAATCCGAATGTGGCTGAATTTCTTCCAGAGGTAGCATTACAAATCATGAGCACATATTTGATTCAACAATATTTTATTCTCACCCAATGATATACTGTCATTCACAATGTACAATTGTTAAAATACTTATCCACCTTCATATGACACTCTCTAACGATCTGATCTCAAAGTGCGAACTAAGCAAATGGTATAATAATAAAGTAGGAATGTTAAATATTTCAGGATTAAACATTGCATTTCAATCAAAAGAGACCAGTAACATTTAGAATTTTCCCCAATTGTGTAAACGATAATTTGGTATACAGTGCTTTTATTTGCCACAAACAAAATTAAACAGTCACACTAGCAAAGCATTTAGGAGGCCTCTTTCATTTCCCTCCACTTTAAAGGGTGCCATTCAGAACCTCACTCGATCATCCGGGTCCTTAGATTTAATATGCTCCAAAATCTACCTTCCGTCAGCCTCTTTGCTAAAAGTTCTGCGGCACTCCACTGTTTAATTAATTATATCTGTATGGTGAGAAGCCCTTTCAATACAAAAGTTACTGGATCACACTGTTATTTTCAATGTATCACTATGGAGTCTGTTTTAATTTGGACCAAAGGGGGAAAAAATCTTAATATTTATGTACCACGGTTTTTGGAGCACAATAATTTATGCACAATATTTTATTTTACTGCACACCGCATTTAAATGCGGCAGTACTCTGCAGCATTTTACATAATGTTTGCTCCGGAAGACATATGACTAATACTGTTATTGTGATTGTTTGCAGCCTATTGTGATTGTTTCCAGAAATGCTTTATTTCATTTATAGCAATATTGTGAATATACAGTAACAGACATATCCAACTTAAGAATGAAACTAAATTGCTAATTGAAATGTTAAATATAGACAAAACCAACAGGACCCGACTGTTAATATCAATAACAAGACACTAGTTTTACTTCATATACTACTAAAATGTCATATTTTATGTTACATAAGTGAATATTACGTTACTGCATGTCAGAACAGCATGTGGTCAAAAAAGGAGAACCAAAATGGTAGTATATTTTCACTTTAAGCAGCACCTGTTTTAAAAACATTCCATTATTTTACAAAATCTAACATACTGCTATTCTGTCAACTGGACTCCATTATTATGTTTAGCAAATCAATATTAATCGAGCCATAGAAAACTAGACAATCAGAAAGAATGGCAAATAATGAGAGAATTAATAGCAGTAGGTGCCCAAGTGCAGAGAAAATGGAGGCTACAAGCGAAAACAGAGGTTGAAAAACATTGTACAGTACGACAACAGTACCCTCAGACATGCATAACAGAAAAAGGTGAATGCGACGAAGACCATTTACAGACACAAGGGAGCTGGGCTCAAAGTCAGGCCCCTGAGCAGAAAAAATACGGCGCCATTTTGAAAGGGATTTTGTTCCCGGCAATACATTACAGCACGCGGCTCATTCTTCAAATTGCTTCACATGTGGAAATCCCCTACCACCGCCTCCCCCCCCCCCCATCACCCCCCCCCCCCCTTCTCCCAACCCAGGAGCACAGACGTACCAGAAAAAAAAATCAGCATTCAACCAGTTCAAAAAGCACGTTTGTCATTAAAGAGGAGAGGAAAACACACACTTCACATACCACGGTTCAGCAGTGCCGCAGCTCTCATTCGGGCAGTCATACGCACGTTCAACGCTTCAACATTTAGCAAAACATCTTAATCTGTAAATGGCCCATTCCACAGCAGCACACTGCAGAAGAGGACAATTTATGGCTGGCAGAATTCTGTTTGTATTTATTAATATATTTTTTTATTAATATTATTTAAAGACTTAATTTAGATGTTTATTCATTTTTACCGCATATTTTTGCACAAGCCTTATAAAGGTACTCTTCTTTAAGTGACATTAAGCCAGTTCAATGTTTTCAATGTATTTCACTGATAAAACGGATTGGATTTGTTTGCCTCCAAATGTTTTCATGGCTTAACAGGAAACACTTTTTCTGTTTTCTGTTCAAAACACACATTTTTCCACTCCCTCAGATGAATTTGAGATTTATTTCTACAGATAAATGATGAAAAAAAAATTCCAAAATAGGGTGCAAACTCCCAAGATACTTGTACACTGTCAGAAATACATGTCCAAAAAACAAATATAACGGATCCCATCATTGTCTTTCAGTCTGTTGTCACACTGAGAAAAGGCAGTCATCTGCAATTGATGCCCCTAGTGAAATGAACCAAAACAAAGATCCAGTGTCAATGCAGCACTGATAAATTCCCAAAAACTTGGCTCACACTCACACTTCTAATGGGAAACTTACCAATGTAAGCTTCCTGTGCTTTACAATCAAACTGATTTGTAAATCTTTCCAACTCTAAAATGACAGCTGCTTTACGGTAGCATATAAGCCCAAACATTTTAAAGACATTCTAGAAATGCATCACCCTAAATATCTTTTCAAAAAACTAAAATCCATAAATACATCACTTATTTACAGTAAAGGAATAACTTAAATTACTTCCTGGCATTTGCCACACTAGGCTAAATCTTATTTTCCAGAAAAAACTTTCAGGATATTGTGCTTGCATTGCTTCATCCAAAAATCAACACAACAGTGCTGTCCCCCTTTTGTGGGGAAGTTGGAATGCTTTACAAGTTGGTAAACAATGCTGAGCCAGGCATTCCCAAAGGCTCAGTCAAATTCGAGATCAGGATCAAGTGCGGAAGTGCTCAAAGTGGCAATTCATTGTGCTCACTGAGCCCACATGAGCCACTCGCATTGCGTAGTGACATCACTGGGCATCCATGTTCATGTTTGCTTTGAGTATGAATCCACAAGCTTTGTGTGTCATGTAAATGTGACACACTATTTTTTCCCCAAACTGGAAAAAACACAAAATGTATTTAATAATGATGTATTCAAATGTCAAAAGCATATTTAAAACCTTTCTGTCAAACCAAAGAGCCCTCCAACACACATATCTCTTATTTAAGTGCATTCATCATAATAAAATATTTGCAATTCGCATACATCAGCATGCCAAACTAGAAATTATGAAATTAACAAAACCGAATCTAGATCTTTGCAGCGACGCTGAAAAATACGTTATTTGGGTCTCAGGACTGCATTCTTAATTTAATGCTTGCAAGTAGTATACTGAGTCACAAACAAAATAACAACATAAAGGTCAGTTTAAGATCGGTAGGCAATTCAAACTCAATCCAGGGAACATTCACAGGAATTCAATAGGACGTCAGTTTATTTAACAGGTTCTAAATCTGGTGTCTCTAGGTTCATGATACAACCTACTCATCTACGGACAAGGTACATTTTCTACCCAAGTCTTAGGGTGGCAAAGGAAGAAAACACCACGGGCCTACATTTTCATTAACAAGCCTCAAAGAATGGTCTTCTGCACAAGATGACACACTGCGGTACTGCCTCCACATTTCTGCTGCCTGAATCCTGTGGCTTTTTCAGCATGACTGTACTGGAAGTTTCCTACCACAGATATGGCCTTCCGCACAACTGTAGCATTGTAAGCTCATCTGCAAGTTTGGAATAGGTTCCTTCAATTGCTTGTGCATCCTCAGCGATGTGCCACAGACTCCACCAAAATGGAGTAGACAAATTTCTACAAATGGTTAGGGGCAATTGTCTTTTCAGGTTTATTGGGAATAGATTAGCCTAAAAAAATAAACTTCTTTTTTTTTTTTAAATCATGAGGGCCAGTTCTTTCCCTCCAAAAACGATGAAGTGCTACCTGGTAAAAATCAGGTAGTGGGGAAAACAAAACCATGAATCATTGTTTGTCATGTGTAAAATTAGACTAAATAGTGATGCTGTCATTGTAATGAACCACGCTTAATCATCCAAGACAACCACATGCACATGCCGAGAGTTCATTGACTGGACTCAGACTCTCTGAACTTGCTACAGTGTAAGTAAAAAGAGAACACGAATTCAAATCCTCTACCTCTTTGCTGGCATAGTCAAGGTTTTTCTTGCATTACAATGTCTTAGGTGGGCCGCCTAAATGTTTTTTTCAAGCCGCCTAAGCCTTCTATAGAAAAAATCACACAAAAAAAACCACCCCTAAAAATCTGAAATGGTCCCTGCATTTATTTGTGCAATTTGGTCGTCAATGATACTGCACTTCAAGCAGACCTGGGTCAAATACAAATACGTATTTGAAAATGTAGTTAAATACATATAAGTATTTCAAATACATTTACACATTATACTTTGGATCAGATTTATTAAAATTGTTTTAAAAATACATTCCTTTAAATAAATACTTTCCTAGTAAACCAAATATTTTTTCAAATAGTATTTAGAGCCTTTTAAAAATACATAAAAATACAAATACAATTCTAAATTTTTTAAAAAATATTTCTGTGATAGACAACAAAAATGATTGAGCCAGCAACAATGTAGGCTTCATATTGAAGAAGGTATCCCAGAGTTCTTTGTAAAATCTGTGAGTGGCCCTCGATGTGATGTCAGCAAGTTATAATACTGAGGGCACTCCAGGGGAACTACTAGGGGCTAGGGGTGTGGATTATGAACAAGGGTAGCCTACGCTGGCAATTTTAAACAACCCATGCGCTGCCTCTAACAGACAGTAGCCTAAATGTCTTTGCATGGAAGGGATGGCAATCTCTGACTTCTTGATAAGCTACTTGCCAGTTTATTTGTAGCCATGCAATCTTTTTAAAGTTAGTGGATTTTTACCGTATTTACTCTTTTTTTCTGTTGTCAGAGTGTTCAACAGCCATATGTACAGTTCCATCTTTTACATTATGTAAGGTTAGACACTGATAAAACAAAATTAATCCGCTGAAAAGATGGCCAGCTTGCAAGAGAGGGTTGCGTGTGGAATGATTTTGAAAAACCCAAAAACACTGTTCTGAGCAAGATATGTGCTACCAAATTTGCATACCACACAACAACAACTATAATGTTAACCCACTTAAGAACCAAATATCTGAGGCCAGGGGACCTCAGCAAACAAGCACCCAACTTTGTTGTGACCTCATCAGTGTGGCAGCTGCCCAGCTGAAACCACAACAGATTTATTTATTTTCTAAAATGGTCACAAAAGACATGCTCCCCCCTAAGCATGGTAAAAGGTTTCAGGACCTACTGGCATTTGTTGAGTCTAAATATACTCCTGTGCGATGTATAGTTGTGCAGAAAACCATCACAGCATGACTTGAACGCAGTGAAACAGCCGCCTCTCTCCATACCATAAGAACTAACTAGTCTTACGTGACTATAACTCGCCACTTCACTGAAGATTGGGTCATGTGTTAACCTGCGCAGTGACCGAAGCAGCACACAACCATTCCAGAAAAAATATAACAATGCTTATTTTTTTACTTTACAAATGTTTTAATCTGGTGATCTACACTGATTCAACTAGTGGCATGTTTTTTTACTAGCGGTATCCTGCATCAAATGCTTAAAAAAAAGAAAAAACACTTTGTTTCAGACAGCAACTACTCGACGGTCAGAAGAAAGAAGTCTAGGGTGTTTTTGTCAATACCATTTTTTCCCAATTTGAAAGGATATATTAAGTTCTGAATGGAAAAGCAAAGTTTTGTAATATTAATAGTGAAATAAATAATTATGGAGATGAAGTAGTCTTCTCAATTTCAACTTATTTTGGAGTACATAAACTGATATTAGAGTAATGTGAGAGTTATCTGAAAAAGGTGCAAAGGTGCCAATATTTTTGGCCACGACTGTAGACATGATTTTCATGAGAAACCACCTACCTTCACTAAGTTTAGAGGTTTGGTGTCTATAGGGCAATTGTTGGCTTATTTATGAGGCACCTGCAGACTTTTTTGACATATAGCCTATTTATAGATCATTATGCAATGTAAATATATTAAGATGGCATATGAGTTAATTCATTAAGGTAAAATTAAGGTTAATAATGTACCCTAAGTTTTGAGTGGCAAAAACGAAATGCATTTCAAGACATACTGGAATTCCAAATACCACTATTCCTGTAGAATGACACAATTCAATGTGTTAATTCTTCAGTGTAGTCTATATCTCCCCCCAATTCTGGCACTTACAATGTGTAACACTTCAACAAATATTCAAATTATTCCAATTTTTTTTTATTTTTGCTGCGCATCTTCTTTTATTCAGAAACTTTCTCATATGACATGTTTCAAATGTGGTAAGGCATAAGCCTATCTATCCATTTCACAGGGGGTTGTGAAAATGCATATTTTAGCCACACTTACCCTTCACTATTCACCAAAGAGCCCCTTAATTGCTAAATCACTAAATTGGCTGTCAGCAATTTTGTTCCTGTCCTGTAGCGCTGGTTATAGAGATGAATGCCAATAATTAAGCTGGTCAAAATACAAAGGAATGACATTCACAGAGGTAGCACAGCCCGTTTCATTTGGGTGCCATTGTTTACTTGCATGATGTATGCCATTCTACGGTCTTCAACAAATTGTGAAGACAGAAACAAAACAATTTTAGCTCATGGTGGCAGGTGAATGTAGTCATGGCCTGCCTGCTCAAAAATACAGTATTTACAAAATTCTGCTTTGTCTGAGAAATTGTGGCTACAGTTCAAGTCCACTTTCAACACTGAATTTCAGATGAACACCTAATTAATATAATACAAAAACTGATACATGAAATTGCTTAATATCAACATTCTACCAGTCTTCAATTTACAGATAATCCTCAAACCTCAGTTTCTGTTAAGTCATGTCTAATGTATGGTATGCTGTGCTAAAATGATTTCAACATACTTACACAAGTAATATATCAATGACTGTCAGCTACACATTCATAGTCACTACAACTTCCATAAAGTATCTGAACACTTGCAGGCTGCATATATTACATATATTTAGTATTAGTAAAGTAAACTGACGGCTTGTAATTACAATATAGGTGATTGTTTGTCACTTGACTCATCATGGTCATGGACCCATTTTCACAGAAGCTACAATAAGGGGATTTCTTTATATTTTACCCCAATTTTCTCCTGATTTAAAAATTCATCAGCCATTATATTCGTAAGCCAATCTTACAAGCTTTTACAGCAACTTCCTTTGACCACTGAAGACACATGATGCCAGCTGCTGCTGCTTCTTTCCACTTCACACTTCACCAGTCAAGCTGGCACAGATTTGGAGGTCCTGCAGCTTACGAAGGAAGACTGGGTGTCTGATTCACTGAAGTGGACAGCTGGTATATGACAAGACATGGGCGAAATTCCTCACCCATTGGGTGACACTATGACCAATCATGCGCCACCATGACTTCCAGTAACAGTCAGCAATGACAGCCCAGATTTGACACCAGACCTTCCAGTCCATCCACCCACTAGAACAGTGTCTAAACGGGATAAGCAACCCAGGAGTCCCAGAGTGATTTTTTTTTTTTTTTTTTAATAAACGTAACTCTGTTTGAGCATAGCATTAGCACCAACATTGTGATATGGATTCAGCAATCAGACTTGAACATTTATGGATGGTTCCTGCATTTTCAACTTAGAGTGTAATAAAATATGCATATGGATATTTTAATTGGGCTTCAGTGCTCAAAGAATGCAGCCTATTTTAGTCATTTACATACATTCGGGAAAGCACTGTTCCATTCGAACAAACACAAATAGCATATGCCTGTACTCACGGGGTTCTACTCAATAGCTCTTGATAAATTCTTTTTTTATAAAAGGTTGAGCTCATAGTTTAGGGATTATAGAGCTCTGCTATATTATATAACACTTACATCAGATTCAGAACAGACATTTTCCTCGCTGAGGTGCAGAATCTATCAGAAACATTTTTCAAAAGTGCATGAGCACAAATGTATTTAAGATGGCCAAAATATGAATCACACACCAGTGTGTTTTCTTGTATTGCCGTGCACTTTCAAGAAGCCGCCAGTGATTACGCAGTAAAAACGCTTAACAGAAGAAGCTCGACCACCACCCACATAACCATTGAAAAAACATAGCTCACCGACGTTCCAGTGCGCACATCGTACTTCTCAAGGTAGCCGCGTACGTAATCCCAGAGGAAAAATTCCAGTACGTTCAAGGTGCACCGCTCTTAACATTATGGCATGAAGACAATGAAGTTCGATTCATTACATGATAATTACGAGACGTTCCCGAATCAAGGAAGCCAAAATACGACAACAATCACAAGCATTTGTTCAGTGCAGTGACGTTGACAGTGTCAAACGATCAGCGCGCTGGTTTGTAAACAGTTCCTTTTTTCTGCTTTGGATGGCAAAGCACGTGCAGTTACGCATCCTTCATAAGTGTAAACAAATGAACACTACAAGCGTAGAGACAACATGCCACAATTCCAGACGTGCGGAGGAGGCCAACCAGAAATCCACATACAATTTATGTAAAACGGTAAAATCGAGCACCTCAGGTGTTATATTTTTCTCGAAATCAATCCAGTTACAATGTTGCCTGTTATTTTCTTTAACGTATGTTACAATTAAATGTAGGCTAGCTGTAAGCAACAATCGTAACCCAACTAAATAGCCTTTATGTAATGTTATACACCAAAGAATCACATGAACCCACTATAGCATAAACCCACCTTGCTGAAATGATTAGCAGATTTTATATTATTCCACGAAATAAAACTGCATGCTAAACATATTATAGTTAGCCAGCTGTAGTTCTTTGAAAAATGAGCTAAATGCTGATATGTGTTAGTTAGCTTGATTTTTTGCAATATCTTAAAAGGTTAAAGCAACGTTGTGCCATGTTTTCATTTCAATCACAGGGCTAGCATCACATGTCGCTGAAAAGGCTAGTTTATGATTTCCCTCAAGCAGGAGCTAGAAATATAGCTACCTAACAAGCTACCAGAATACTATGCTCGCTAGTTACCTAACAGTTGAGGCTAGCTTTTTCTGTGAATAGCAGGTCTGCTAGCATTAGCTGACCAGCTAGCGTTACGTCCCTTAATTCTTGCGCAAGTGCTGCTAGCTAGCTAGCTAGCGAACTCCCATCAAAACAGGAAGCTTGTAGCGCCGTGTGGAACATTAGCAGCGTTTAATCCTGGAACAAAATGCACAAAGAAAAAAACACAAAACCCTGTGCGCGCATTTCATTCTTACCTGTTTTCCCCTGTAAAATAGCCGCTGATGTTCCGGGCTTACATTGAAGATCTCCTGAATTTTCAGCCTTAGATACTCAATTTTAGTTAATCTGGAAAGATCTTCTATGGTGCGGGTCTCTTTTCCGTCTATGGTCCGAATCTGAATCCACATCGTTCCCGTGTTCTATAATCTCTAAAAATGTTATCTAAAACAGTTTTCAACAATTGTGGGGGTGTGGGGAAAAGGGAAATGGCTATAAAAGCTCAGTGTTCAGTGCTCCATTGCGAGCAGCTCTGCAGGGGAGAGTGTTTATTGCAGGAGGTGTTTCACATGGGGTCACGGCGCCAAGCAAATCTCGCGAAATAAAATCCAGCACCAATTTGTCTTTAAAGACACAGATCCCCTTTCTGTATTTCCACTAACGCAAATGCAGTTTGCAATAAGTTATATTTTCCCCAATTAATGCTTTGTAAGCGTAACAACCTTACTGTTAATTAAAATTATACTGCCAAAAAACATACAGATGAACGTAGGCTATCTGCAACAGTAACCAATTCCTCTTTGAAAATGCGGGAAAAATCAAACAGCACGTGCAGAAATAAAATTCCCAAACCTAACGGTAGATGTCACATGTCAATTCATTGCTATGCGTGGAACAAATGTAAAAGTGTTGTTTGCTCTCTCAAGCTTCAGAAGCCCTAACAGTGGTTACAAAATTACCGGCAAACGGTTGGTCTGTACTTCGTTGAATCAGAAAAGGAGTTCTCAAGAGCTAACAAATTCTAAAGTTGATCCACCAGGTTGTACTGCCAATCTAAAGTTCAGGAACTCCAGATATGTTCTGTCCAACTAGGGTATTGTGTGTAACTTCCTAAATCCAGAATCCACTTATATATATTACATATTCCTGCTGTCGCACCCCTTATTAAATTGCATGAATTTGAAAAAAAAAAATTGAATATTGTAAAAGTGAAGTTTGGTAAATATTCAGAATCCATAAGATTAAACAATTAAACACAGGTAAAATATATTTTCTTGGATGTAATTGACTAATTATTCAAAAAAAGAAAGAAAAAAAACAGCTATCAGTTCAATCACAGAATTCATTGCCTGGCAGAGCAACCTGGTGAATCAACCTCAATCATTTTTCAACCTCAAGCAATTTTCAAGGTGGCAATTTAGCAGATGCTTTTAGCCAAATAAACATACAGAGCTGCATTTCACATGATGAGGAAACACCACAAAAGCAAAAGATATGCAAAGTTACAATCTTTCATACAAATAATCCATCAAGGTGTACGCTGCCTGTGTAATAAAGCGAGAAGGGTTAGTTGGACCCTTAGTTTGCAAAAACAAAAAGTGAATTTGCCTTTCTGCCTGATTGATGAAGGTCATTCCACCATTGGCAGACAAGGGCAGATAGGAGTCAAGGCCACAAGCGGTGGCTGCTGAATGCTTGAAAAGATGGGACAGTCAGCTGGCAAGAGGATGCTGAACAGAGAGGTCTGGTTGAATTGTATGGTGTAATAATTTTCTGAGATAGGGAGAGGCAGCACCATTCCAGTTTGGTATGCCTTAGCTGAATGATTTTAATTGAAATCAATGCATCCAATCCAATGTAGAACTCACAATCATATTAAAATCAAGATTATTAAAAGTTACAGCACAAAGATAAAGGATTCAAAAGAATAAATGAGTTGGTTAAACTACTTTAACAATCATTGAATTCTACAATAATTGAAATGAAGCAGTATAGTATAATGCTAAGGAGTTGGTCTTGTAACCTAAAAAGATTGCAGGTTCAATTCCCCAGTAGGACACTGCCGTTGTACCCTTGAGCAAGGTACTTAACCTGCATTGCTCCAGTATATATCCAGCTGTATAATTGGATACAATGTAAGTCACTCTGAATAAGAGCGTCTGCTAAATGCCTGTAATGTAATGTAATGTATAGTCACTTAAATGAATGAAAGAAAATAATAAATTACAGTTTGTTTCTCCCAAAATACACCAAGATGTGTAGAGTTTAGTCTGACTGCTGTGAGTACACTATGCTTTATATACAATCTCACAAGCCCAACCAAACACCACTTGCAACCCACCAGTAAGTGTCAACCCACTGTATGGGAACCATAGCTACAGAAAGTAATACCAAATAGTTAATAGATTGGAATTGATATTAATAATATTATTGACACCATCTAGAATCGGTTGTAATATGATGACAGAAAGCAGTTAACAAAACATTCTAGAGAAAAGAATAATCTGTCAGACCACAGAAAGTGATGTGTTTCCTGTTTCAACATAGAGTTCAAGTGAAATTGTAAAAATAGATGGATTCTTGTTCTGGTTGTCCTTTTACAAAACTCCTGCTACAAATTTGTTTTGGTTTAAGTCTCCCTCTAGTGGTTACTTGCCATATCCCCTAAAAAACACTAAAAGCATAGAAATTCCTCAATAATATATACTGAAATGTTAAGAAAGAACGTGCCAATTTGAACATTGAAATTAAACATTAATGATCACTGTTATGTATTGCAGGCATAGTTCCCCTTCTGAAAGCACAGCCTAATGCTCATCCAATTATATTTATTAAAGGTACATAAAATCACACATGACACCCATGTTATGTACTTCAAATAAATGCACTGAAGCATAAGGCATTGGTGTTGTGACACAATAGTCCAGAGTTGAGTCCTGGCCATGCTAGTGCAAAAATGGGACCAGCAGTCCCACAAGTTGATGCATAATGGCCGTAACATGACTCTCTGAGGGAAGGTTGAATTTACCTTTTTTAACTGCTGATCTACAACATGCATTTATTATAGTTTATGCATGAAATTTTAAACATGCGCCCCCATAAAATATAAATGTGGTGCCCCATATAAAATATAAAATAAAATATACTTAAATCTTTTCATGGCAAGGGTGTGATTTACACAGACAGCTGCAGAATAATGTATGTTATATGAAATAAGACTCTCGTGCATTTTTGTATGTGACATGGCATTTATTGCATGGTAAAAATGCTCATTTTGGTTGCCACATTATAAAAGAGACATGTGCTATCTTTTCTGTTATTTTGAGCATTTCTATTCACTCCATGTTTACTGCTGGAGATAAAGCACCTTTTGTGTTTCTGTAGGGTGGACTAAAAACTCTCTGATTGGATTAATTTGTCAGTTATTTGGTTATAAGCTGCTGCCAGAATGAGGATGGGATAGAGTTGTACTTTCTTTGCTTCATCTATTTTATGGATTTAACACTTTCAAAACATCATGTTATTATTATTATTATTTTCTAATAAAACTTTATTTAAAAAAAATATTTTTAAGGGAACAACAATTAGGAAGAAAAGAACACCGTTGGTGGTTAGAAGCGCTCATGTCTGGAAAGGCAAAATGGCATGCTAGAATTATCTGTTATCTTTATAAAGTCTCCATGGAGGAATTAAAATGTGTGCCTGTGTGCCTGCGTGCTTGTGTGCTTGTGTGTGCATTTTCGGCAATTTTGTGTGCGATGAAGAGGAATGTGGAAATTTAAGATACAGATATTTCACTTGCTGAAACTTACAAAAAATGTAATTGTAAAATGCACATAACTTTAACATTTACTGGAATTGTATACATTTTATAAGCATTGATTTAAACTCAGAAGAAACCTGGCGAAACTACTGGCTGAAGTGTTATGAAAATAAAATGTACATAGAACATAAAATTTCAGTTTTATTGCATTCACATATTCACAAATATCTACAGCAATCCAACTCTCTTTATGAAATTGTATTCTACTACTATGTCTTACATAGTTGTTCTGGAAAATGAGACCCACATACTTCACTTATTATTGATTTTTTGCCTATGTTTACATATTTACATTTTTACTGTTTTGAATGATTAATAAGTGTAGACCAAGGGTGTCAAACTCTTGATATCTTCATAAGATCATGGAGGTCCAGCTGGGTATTTATTTTATTTTATTTTATTGAATGTTTATTTTGTTCTAATTACCTTGGCTGGCAATTTGCACAGTTGTTCATTTATATTTATTGCATTTCCCAGAATAATATACATAGGCAATCTTTAGAGGCATCTTCAGGAAATCTCCTGAGGCAATATGCAGTCTGATCAAGAAATAGAAAAATAAGTAAATGACTCTGGTAATTAAAAAATAAATCACTGACAGAGGGAATTTGGAGGAAGACACAGACCTGACCTCAGGTGATTTGTAAGTTGGATATAAATTGGACATACATCAGTCACAGCATAACAAAACACAGATGTCCTTATTTTATTGGTACCACAGGAAACCTATGGAATATTGCTCTAGTCATGTTTAATGCAATGAAATATGAAGAATTAAAATGTGCAGACTCTGATCTTATCTGGTCAAGGCTGGCCCAACATGCATTAAAAACATAAAAACAGGTCAAACATACATTTTGTGACACTTGCTGACGTCACAGCGACAGGACACATAGAGGTCTAGGCGCAGAGAGTTCAAAGTAGTAACGTTTGTGAAGCTAGCTACCCAGCTAACTTTCGCATCTGGCTAACGTATATGGCACTGAAATTGTTGTTGCTAGTTATAAATCGCGTTTATAACTAACTTATCGTAAGTATTATTTATTAGCTAGTCTGATTATTTCATTTCGTAAATACAGATTTTTCTTTTGGGTAACTTAACTTGGGTTAGTATACTCAAGTAGCTAGCTAAATTAAATGGACCATTCCGATTTAGCCAGCTATCGTGTAGCTGACGATATTTAGCAAGCAAGCTAGTTTAGCTGTCGTGCCGGTGCTTTTTGGTTGCTGGCTATTTGTCTATGCTAATGGTTAAGTGCTCAGCAGACCTGCTTGTTGGACAACTTTATTTTTGTTTCTAAAAATACTGGGGAAACCACCCAGGAATTTGGTTTTATTTTTCGAATGTCACGGAAGAAACAAGCAGCACAGGCCCAGAATGGAAACAATGAGTCCCACGGATAAACGGATAAGGCACCAGAGATGTCCGTGACAGTGGTTACCCTGCCGGTCTTAGGAACAAATCGAAAGCGCTGATACTGGAGGTCTGAACCCTGGCCCGGTACTGTGTGTGGTCTGCATCCCTAGCAGGTGGATGTGCATGGGCCCTGAGTTGAAGCCTACAAACTCCTCACACTTAACAGATTTCCTTATTGATAGTGATACAACTTGAATAGCTAGCTAGCTTGCTAAGAACTCCTAGGTGTAATGTTCGCTGTCAGACTGATTAACTTTAGCCGTCTAGCTAGCTGGCTAACCTTGTTCCATCGGGGTTTGCATCATTCCGTGAGAAACTTCCAGGTAACTGGCGATATATAATAACTACCGCTGATTTTGGTATTACTTTAGCTAGCTAAACACAAGAAGGTGGCATGTAGCTAGCGTACAGTGTGACTTCATATGCGATAGCTATCATGCTAGTGATGCAATTAAGAATAGCCAACTAGCTATGAGCTAACTAGGGCGCTACGAAGAAACTGGTTACATTAAACTGTAGGCTATCTGTGATTTTTGTGTGTGCGTTAAACCGCGTCAGTGACATGACTTATGAATCTGATGGATTTTAACCATAAACTTTAAAACGGACTATGAGAGACTTCATTCCTACTAACCTGGAAAATAAATGGGCTAGGGCGTTACTAAAAAAATACGTAGTTTGCGGGCGAAATAGTTGCTCTGGTGTCACCAGTACCGCAGCATGAAGGTACAAACTCATGCAAGTGTTAGAATTGAAACTTGTAACTCAAATGCATCTCTACATGACGCAGTGGAGCGTATTGAAATGACAAAAACATTAGACAAACACAATTATTTGCACAACCCTGAATATGCATCCCGGGTTGAAGCGGAGACGGGGTCGCAACCCACTCCTCGCATTTTCTCTTCATCAACATTTATTAGGACTGAACTAAATTGCACCCCTGAGGAGCTCAGCAATGGGACATTGACTGAACCGTTAAAAAACCCGGGCTGTGAGGATGAGAGTCGGGATGGAGATGATGTGCCTCAAATATCAAAGGATTGCAAATATACCGCAATCAGCGAGGACGAGGACCTCAGCTACGAGCTTCAGCAAGCCTATAGAATATTTCATGGATTTCTCCTAGAAAAGCACAAGGCAATCACAGCCCCGTTCATGCAACCTATGAACACAGAGGATCACGTTGATAGTGACCGTGTCCAGCCGCCAATGTGGTTCAGGAGGATTGAGGAGAAATTCATCAACAAGGAATACGAGACTATCACGGAGTTTGTGGCTGACTTCAGGCGGATGCTAGAGAACTGTTACAGGATTCATGGCGTCGACCACTGGATCTCCAAACAGGCTCAGAAATTGGAGATTATGCTGGAACAGAAATTGACATTGCTGTCCAGGTAAGCACAGAATCATATCATTGGTCACATTCAGCTCTTAAAAAAAAAAAAAAAAAGCAATCCATATTTGAAAGACCGTCCATAAGCAAAAACACGGATTCTTTCCAAAAGAGCTCAATCAATTTCAAGTTGCAATTAAATCTGCATGTCGTACGAGCATTTAAGGGAAGACTACTGATGAAATGGGAATGGTCCTAAGCATGAATTAATATTACATGATGAAATGTATAGCAGAACATTCAACTGAGCATGTAATTTGTCTTGGGTAGGTTTGCATGCAAGTAATCAAAGAACAAGTCCATTATTAAAACAAGGAACCTGGGCCTGCTGGATGGCTGATCCAGTTACAGTATTATTATTATTCAAGTGAAAATACAAGTAACGTAATTTGGGCTCGTTTGGGAAGTTGTGGCCTCACTTCAGACTTTCTGTCTACTTTTCTTTCATCTCATTTGTTTCTGAAATACACTTTCCCCTTGTGAATTTGCCCCATGTTGTCCCACCAAACTTATAGTGTACCTTAAATTAAGTGTACACTGAAGTAACTTTAAGCTTTGCCAGAATCCAGAACCAGGTAGAACTGGGGAGTCCTGTGTGGTTCTCTCCATGAGATATGGAACCGTGCTACTTCAGCACTACACTGAAGCTAGTTGACTACCTGGTACAACAGGCAGAGTTGTTACACCTGCCCCATGGCACTGCCAGTTAGGAGAGGGAGAGGTCCTAGATATCCTGTTTCTAGAAAGGAACGTTTTTGGTTTTGTTGGAATATTGCTCTTAAGTTGAACTATTGAACTGTGTTACATTATTGCTGTCTTTGTTAAAAAAAGTTTAGAAAATGTGATGCTTCTCAGCCACCTCTTAGTCTTTACTGGTCTTTTGGTCAGTGGGAGTGACGTGAATGGAAATGTGCAAGAAACCTTGGCCTTTTGCCAGACAAGCCAACTGTGACTCTTGAAAATCGTGCCATGTAGTTACAATTGTCCCATGTTCTGTCCCTGTTTAGGGTAGACTGGCTTTTTCTTTGCTAATGTCACAGTGAGACAAAAACAATATGTGGATGCGTAACATTTAAAGGTGCCATATTTCAAGAGCTGTATGATGGTACTGCTTTGACTTTCTCATTTTCCCATCCTCACTCCCTGGACTCCAGAACCCTGAGAGAAAAAACGTCGCTGGCTGTCACCTCGAAGGGTCGCTTCGGGATTGAAGAGGAAAAGGGGATTGGAAGCACCTCCACGAGGCGACGCTCTATGCCCCGCAACCTGTCCAATTTAACAATGGGCGCCAGTGAGTCCATCATGGTGCAGGCCCTAAGGCTGGAAGAGCAGCAGAGAGCCAAAGAGGAGAAGAGGTAGGATGCTGTGTGAGGGGTAATTCTCATGATGGAGGGAAAGGTTCTCCTAGTACTAGTGAAAGAAAAAAATCACAAGGAAGATACTATAGAGCCTTTCAAACAATGATGTATTTTAACCAAATCACATCTTTGAATGAAACTGAAAACAAAAACTGTCAGTATTGACTGGGATTCCAAACCTTAGTCTGACTAGCTTACGGGCTGTACTTGTATGGCACAAAAGAGACATTTTGATTAGGTATTAAGGTAGGTAATGGCATAGGCCTATACGCTATGTTGTTCATGTTACGGCTATATGTTTCAGCCTTCAGAAATATAGCCTATTAATGACCTTTTGTTGGGGTCTCACAGAACTTCATTCTATTTTAGGCCTTACCTTTTTTATTACTGCAAATCTAGAGGCCCACTTTAGAAAGTTGTGAACTTGCTACTGTTTTGCTAAAAGAACAGCCTGCCACTTGTACTATAGAATAGGAATTGCACTGTTGAAGAGATTGATGTGTTCTTTTATTATAAGACCAAGTTAGCGGCTACAAAGTTTATAGACACGACTAAAGCTATCCCAGCATGCATTGGGCAAGAGGCAGGAATACACCCTGGACAGGTCGCAAATCCATCGCAGGGCGCACACACCGTTTACGCCTACAGGCAATTTTGAATATTCAGTCAGCCTAACTTGAACGATTTTGGACTGTGGGAGGAGACCGGAGTACTCTGAGGAAACCAACACAGACATGGGAAGAACATGCAAACTCCACACAGAAAGGCCCCGGCCAGGATCCTGTGAATGTAATAGTTATAATTGTTTGAAAGAAGCAAGTCTTAATCTCGTCTTTTCTCAAACGCAGGCAGCGGGAACAGGAGAAGAAGGAGGCAGAGGAGGCGTCTGCTAAAGAGCTGGAGGAGTGGGAGCAGAGCCTGCTGGCCCAGGCCTCCCCGTGGTCCATAGACACGCTGTGGGAACTGCCTGCAATAGGCCACTTCCTGTGTCTGGCCCAGACGGCTCTCAACCTGCCTGAGATCGTGTTCTTTGAGCTGGAGCGCTGCCTGCTCATGCCCAGCTGCAGCACCTTCCTGGCTAAGGTCATGACCTCCCTGCTCTGCCACCCCCAGAGACGGGCCACCCTGCACCGCCGCCCCACCCTCCCGTACCGACGCTGGGAAGCGGCTCTCCGGCAGAAGGTGCTGGGCTGGTACCGGGCGGTGGGACGGGCGGAGGACCCGGGGACCTGCGCCGAGCAGCTGGGCCTCTGCCCACAGTTCTTCCGCATCCTGGGGGAGGTCAGCCCCTTGGAGGAGAGACCCTTCCACCTGCTGCCGTTCAACAAGCGCGTCTGGCTGCTGAAGGGGCTGTGCGACTTTGTGTACGAGAACCAGAAGGAGGTGCAGGACGCGGTGCTGGGCCAGCCCATCCACGAGTGCAGGGAGTCCATCCTGGGTTATGACGGGCACGACAACGCGTACATCCACTTCCCTCACTTCTGCGGGGCGGACCTGCGCATCTACTGCCAGAGCCCGTGCTCTTCCCCCAACTTCCCCTTCCCGCCCATCTGTGTACAGAGGCTGGAGTGGGAGGAGACGGACGGTGGAGATGGGGAATCCAAGGGTCACCGTGTTTCTACGGCAACAGGGCAGCAGGAAGTGAAAGAAGAGACTGACTATTGCAGGGGTGTAGCTGAGGTGAAAGAGGACGATTGTGACACCACAGGTGGCACATTACACCGGTGGAGGCTGACTGAAGTCCTCGTGCAAGGCGGGGGAAAGGCTGCCTTTAAAACGGAGCTAGACCAGAAAGGGCGAATCCACACCCACCATCCCTGTAGGGAGGGGGACAACAATCCCAGCACGAAAAATTCAAAAGGAGACTCTGTGGAGGCGCAAAACAACCCAGAAGTGAAGCAGGAAGGGTTTCTAGGGTGTGTGAAGAAGGAGTCCTGTGAACCAAGCCTACAGGATAGAGAGGGACAAAAGAGCAGTAAGAGGACTTTTCCTGCTAAGTCAGATGAGACATGCGGTGTTGCGGTCTCGCTTCGCTCCAGAGAGGCAGATGAAATGAGTGCTAAGTCCCAGGACCCCTGCCCTGCGTGTGGCACCCACATGAGCCCAAAGCAGGTACGCCAACACTGCTGCCAGAAGGAACCAGCACCCAAGACAGCCTTCACGGAGAACTCGCCACTCGAGCACTCGCCGGCGACGAAGATCAGCAGATTGCGGACCAAGAAAAAGAAAAGAAAGAAAAAGAAAGTGAAGGAAGAGGGGACACAGGAGGAGCAGAGCAAACCAGGGGGGAAGCGGCACAACCTCGTCAAAGCTTTCAAGAACAACCTGATGAAAGTAGCCACCACAGAAAAGAAAAAGGGCAAGAGGAAGAAGCGGAAGTTGGGTGAGAAATGTTTGTTGTCTTTGTTGACCCACAAAAATTTTTTCTACTTTTGGTCCAAAGTGGCACACAGTTTCTACTTGTTTTATTTTCAGGCTTGATGATAAGCTAGCAGCATTGCAATTATGTGTGCCCATGCATCATAATAACCAGGCAGCGAATCATTATACAAGAAAGCATCCTATCCTATGCTATCATATCGTTTTTAATGGAGAAGTTGGTCCCATCTGCAGTCTGAATACATGTGGCCCTACTCATGCGTCTCTGAAATATCTTATCCAGTAATACATATTATGTAGTGCTTTCTTTTCTTCACAGAATTTTAATAGTTCTGTACATTTGATATTCTCATTGTTCCTCCTTACTGTTCCTTCTTGCTTTATTTATCTTAGTATACTGTCTTTGGTAAGGGAGCTAAGGGTGTTTAATATTTTGCTGTAGATTTCCATAGTTTCCTGGAGGCTTGACCTGTATTTTCACATATATAGCACTAACATATGTGTCTGTTTAGGCAAGAAGTTTGAGTCTAAAAAGGTTGCAGCAAAGAAGAGAAAAGCTGATCCTAAACTCCCAATTGAGCCTACTTTTCGGGTAAGGTGCTGTAGTCTCCTGGATAAATGTACCAGTGATTCTACTTTTATTTTTATTTAGTGGATTATTGGTAATCAGTGTATGCAAACTCACGTCTGTGTTCACATCAGAAGTGTGTAATTGGGCCTATTATGCTGAGGCCATTACAAACATTCCTTACTTCCATACCTGATGTGCCCTGTGCTTTTCAAGCTTCTGCAGTTTGTCTGGAAGTTTTAGAAGCTTCAAATCACATTCTCAAAGTTGACTCACTGGATAGACTAGCATCTGCATTGTGTATAATTCAATTTAGCTACGTTATATGAAAATAGGCAGTGGTCATAGGGAATAGAAGTATTGGTTGATTCTGTGGTGTTTAGTTTTTTGAATGGATGGTCTTCATCTGTGTTCACACTGTTTCCCATAGGCAAACACCAGGGCATTTTCTGTACAAAATGTGAGGCTTTAGATATTACTTTCATGTTCAAATAGTGAAAATTTATATTAGACAAGTCAAGAAAATACGAATAGTAGTGTAGCCAGTAAAGATAATCTCATCGGTAAGTTAAAAATTTTCTTCCACTATGAAAATGTATTAATTTGGAATGTGTACCTTCACTTCATAACTACCGTGATTTTCACAAAATTGTTGTTTTTCTTTCAGCTGGTGTGCACTAGTCTGGAGGAACTCAGGGAGCTGATCGGCAAAACGGAGGACGAGCTGGATGAGCTGGAAAGTACAAAGAAGAAATCGGTTAGTGAGAGGGAACACACCTCCCAAAAAATTACCCAGAATATGACAGATTTCATTTATCTTTTTTTTTAACTCAGAGATTGGAGACTGAAGCATGTGAGTTATGTGGCTAATATAATGACTACAATTAATATAATGAATATAATTACTGTAGTACATTCCCCACATTAGGATGTGCCATGCACTTTCAAATGAATCCTGTAAAGACCATGTAGAAGGCACAGCTCAATAAAAACAGTTTGACACTTATTCAATGGGCTTTAGTGGTGGTGAAAGCCTATGGCATTGACTGGAACACTATCTTTAGCGGCCTGTCATTTTTTGAAGGGGCGATGGTACTTTAGAAGAGAAGCAGTGAAGGACCTGCACATCACCCTCATCAGACTGCTCAATGAGCTCTCGCCCTGGGAACCCAAATTGGTCAAGGCTTTCCAGAGGAACAGGTAACCCACACACAGGCTGCATGGTACTGGGAGCCATTCAAGTTGTGATGAGTAATGATGTGATAATTTCTAGAAGACTATAGCTGTATGTGGCTCAGTATGTGAACTGCTTAAAATGATTCACTGGTATTCAGAGCTAATATTTGAATTTATCTATGTTCATTGTTGTTTTTCAGCTATGCAATATAAAGCCAACTTGCAATGGCAGTGGCATTGAAGAATTAACTTTCAGTCTGAACAGAATTAACTGTGGTCTGTGATAGAAGCCAATGCGTTGAACTGTAATTGCATATTTACTTAATTTTGTTTCCTCAAAGGGCACGTTTAAAAAAGGATTATGATGATTTCAAGAATCATCCCGACTACAACAACTTTGTCCGAGAGGAGTGGACTGGGGAGGAAGGGGATGCAGTCTTGGGCAAAGACAGCCATTCATCATCCACTGATAACACCAGAGTGACTGAGGGAGAAGACAAACAGGACCAGACAGCTAAGAGGGACCCAACAGCAGGTAGACATTTCAGGCTGTCTCAACACTAATCAGTGTTTGCACATGCCTTACAGTCAACATTACATGAGAATGAACAGCAAAGGGAATAGAGAATAATTTTCCAGTCTATTTGCGGTTTTCTTGATTGATATAAAATGCTTTATGACATTAATTAATTACAATGTATTTTGTGAAAGTGAAATGATTTCCTTTCTGTTAAAGGATATATTTCCATCCTGTAAAGTCATTGGACGTCGTCTAGTTGTGTACGTTTGGCAGCTTTAGGAGGTTTTAGCTAGTTCTTACCCTGATGACTCAAAATCCTGATTACAAAAACACAATGTATGGCTACATTAATATTATTTACTACTGTCATTAATTTGGGACCAATGTAATATAATTGGACTAATGTCATATAGTTGGACCAGACGTCTTTTAAAAACCTGCTAACTTGTATTAAACAATTATCTGTTAGAGTTGCAGTTGATTTAGCCTGATCTAGCTAAAATCTTGATTAGAAGCAGGAGGAAACAAGTGGCCTTTTGGGGCCTTTCCCATTACAGTTGTTTATGACAGACTCAAATTGTGACCGTTTTGTTTTCCTTTCTCTTTTTTGACATTTCCTTTTATTTCTTAATTTATTGTGTGTTTCCAATTACTTATCCTTATTACTTCTGTTTTGCAGAGGACACTAAGCAGCAAGGAATGGAGACAATGGGAAGGACCCGGGCAGCTAGACGTGAAGGTGTTGTCTCCGATGAGCACAAACTACCTTTGAGGAACTCAAAAAGGCGACACAGTGCAAGTACAGATGAAGAACTGACTCCCATGAAGAAAAACAAGAATAGCGGTGAGGAACAAACAGATGATACGGCGAAGGAGGTGAATGCTGCTGCACAGAACCTTGCCACAGAAACCTCCAAGGTTACGACACCTACGGCTGTTTTCTACAAGGGCTCCACGCCCATCCAGGCCTTGCTAGCCAAGAGTGTCGGGAACAAAGTGACCTTAATCAGTCAGCCAGCGGCAGCTACGATCATGGCCAGCCAGGTGCAAAACAAGCCAGCTGTCTCCCTGCAAACAACCAAACAGTCAGCAATCCCAGGACAGGCACTGCAACCAGCACCCACACCAAAGAGTCCTGCGCACACTATGCCTGGGGGCTTGGATCTACTCAGGAAGAGCAGCACCAGTCCAGTGAAGATTGCAGTTCAGCCAGTGCTGGATCAGAAAACCGGGGAGAAAATCTTGCAGCAAGTGGTCATCCTACCTTCTAACCTGCTTATCCAGCAGCAGAAGATTCCTGTTCCTGTCTCCAAAGTAACCGTTCCACTGTCCAGCTCTTCTTGCTTCACTAGGGCAGATGATACTAACAAGATTCCCATACAACAGGTAGCTCCACTGACCGGGGCTTGTAGCAGAAGCCCATCTACAACTACCATTTCCCCTAGTTTGCCAACTTCTGTAACATCCACTTACATGGGTGCCTCCATCTCCAAAACACTTAGCACTCAGAATGTAGTTAAAACTAGATCCCCTGTCACTAGTGGCACATCAACAAATTCTAGCAGTCCTCCCGACTCAAAGCAAGAGCTTAAGACTGTATGCATCAGGGACTCGCAGTCAATCCTCGTCACCACGAGAGGGGGTAACACAGGGGTGGTCAAAGTTCAAACCTCTGACCAAAATGTACCTGGCTCCTCACCTCCAAGCCCTGTCATCACTATTTCCCCACAATTCCAAGCGTTCCTAGTTTCCAAGTCCTGTTCTCCTACAGCCTCTGCTCCGCCAGCCCTTCCCAGCACAGCTACAGCTGTGACGGCACAGACTTTCAGCAAATCTGCATCCTTTGTTAGCCCATCCCAGGCTCCCTCTACTATTTCCATTCCAGTCAGTGCAAGTCAGGCAGGAGGGACTATTGTGAGCTTTGCCTTAAGCCAGCCCTATAATGCCTATATTCCTTCTCCATTAATTGCAAACAAATGTAACAAAACTGCCCAGCATTCAGTTGTTACCAATCCAACTTTGGCAGCAACTCCTCAAACTAACGTCAGTGTCACATCATCCTGTGGTAAAAGTGGCATGATAATCACTCCAGCATCTTTGGTGCAGTATGCCTCCAAACCCCCAGTTAAGCGGGCTCAAGCAGATGAAAGGCTAGCCGATAGGCCTCCCTTCCAGAAGGTCATCCTTGTCTCTCCACCTTCAAGCATAGCTACGTCTCTTGGAGCATCCCAAGCTGTCCCCTGTACTGCTTCCCCTGCTGTCTCAGCCCCTAGGCTGATGCTGATAAGTCAAGCGCCTGCATCTGGTGACCGCTCTGCAGTTAGCATTCCAAAACCGACACTATCCACTGACACCAAGTCAGCATCCTTGACCCCGGCATCTCAAGTCATGGACATGAAGGTTGGACTCAACCTTAGTCAAATCATCAGTAACAGTGCTACCAGCACCATGCAGAAAGTCCAGACCATCGGACTACTGCCAGATTTGACAGCCCAGTTACCGACGGAGGCCTTGAACTCAGGCAAGCAAGTCCGCCTGCCTACAGCAGAATTGGCAGCAAAAAGCTCATGCATAAATGTACCCAGACCAGGACTTGCTGCAAATGCATCAGGCGGTCTGATTCTTGTTCAGGCTACCAGTACACCCGCTGGCATTAATGTTTCACCCGCAGGAAATGTAGGTCCAGCTAATGTTAGTGAACGACCTGATGGGAAAATGCTTTCAATCTCCTCTTTTAAAACTGGGAATTTAGCATCAACATCTCTTCTAGCAGCTTCTTCACAGCAAAGTGTCTCATTGTCTAGCACCTCCTTAGTTTCTGCTGTGAGTGATACAAAAATAAGACAAGCAGTGGGAAGTGCTCCAAAGGCTATTGTGACTACTTCTGTTGGTGGTCTCATCAACAAAGATCTAGCTTTAATGCACATGCCTCCGGCTAGGTCTCCTGCTGCAGGTGCTGTTCTTGGTAAACCACGATTTCCAGCGCCACTGACAAAATCCTTCCCTTTTAAAATGTCTCCTCTCAAAACCCCTCCTTCTACTCAAGCCCAGCCCTGCAACACCCCCACCAAAATGATCAGCACCCCAGTTTCTGCTCACCAACCTGGACTTCCTGATGTCAGCCCCCCAAATGAACCGGCCACTACTGTGCAACAGAGGATTGTGATCAACACCACCACCCCACTCGCTCCTGGAACCCACATCATAATCAACAACACAAGGTTCATCGTTCCTGCTCAAGGTCTTGGGCCTGGCAGCCATGTTCTTCTCATATCAAGCCCAGTTGTATCTCTCGCTTCGTCTCTAGGGGCAAACCCTCCATCCACAGCTCAGAAGGGTATAATGTCAACTAGTGCACAAATTCCTGCTGTCTTAGCAACTTCAAGCCCAAGGAAGACAACTCCAAGCACACTGCCCCTGCACAGCACCTGTGGGCCACCACCAACATCTCTGACAGAAAGCCCTTCATCTGCTGCTAACACTCCACATAAGACAACTACTGTAGGGAGGAGTCCTGTGAAAAGTCCTCTATTAATTAGTAGCCCCACTTCAGTTGCACAGGCTTCACAGTTAGTAAGACCTACATCCCCTGCCCAACAAGGCTTGTCGAGTCCCATGAGAACTGGAGCACTGTCTGCTGACGGGAAGGGTATGCCGATTGCGTCATTGCAGACTGTGGGTGACCACATGCAAAACTCTATTGTAATGGCTGTCCAGACAACAGGAGGTTCACAGACTAACACAGTACCAGCAAATTTGCATACAGGACTTGCAAACACATTACCTAAAATGCAGCTTATATCATCGGTGCAACCACTGGGTAGTGTCATTTCCAGAACACAGGCATTTTCAACAGCCACTACACCTCCAATAGGAAGCACGGTCTCCAGAATGCAGTCTGTGCCTGTTGCGACTGTCCCACCTACTGGGAGTGTCTTCAGCTGGAGACAGGCCTCCCCCATTGCAACTATTCAACCATCCATGACTGGTGTTATAATGGCTCCAGGTCAACTAGCCAAGCCCATGCAATCGGAACCCATCAACATGCCACAAGCTTCATCCAATCCCTCGCCTGCTGCAAGCAAGCAGGTCGCTTCGTCTGTTGTACTGGCAAGCTCCTCATCTAGTAAAATCCTAGTGAGTCCAGACGGTGCTGTTTTGAATGTCATCAGAAGTTCTGCCCTCTCTGGTTTGCCATCAGTGTCTAAGGCATTGGCAACAGTGGTGGTTACGACCAGTTCCAATACAGGCAGGGTACTGCCAACACTGAAGACTGATTCCCTGTTGTCTACACAGGCAGAAAAAGGAGAGCCCAGTAACTGAAACAGAAGGCCAATATCCTTGAGACTTCTTCAGATTCCAACCTTTTCCATAACAGGATTCTGTTCAGCGAATAGAATTAAATACAATTGTATTTGGAAATCATTCTCCCGTTTTAGTTTTTTTATGGGGAGCAGGGAGTGGAGCAGCACACTGAAGCTTGACTGGTTTTTTTTTACCTTCAGTATCTTACATGGCGGTACTCTTGGACATTGGCATGTAAGAAATCCCATGTAGCTTCTAACCCATCAGTCTCTGGAACAGTTTGGTAAAATATTCAACATTTGTGTGAGATTTATTTAATTGATGTGTTTTCTATTTCTTAAAGCAAAGAATTTTAATATTCAGAAAGAGACATTTTGGGGAGGGGGGCGGGGGGGTGCCTTGTCAGAATTGAAGATAACTCAAGTTACTTGGAGAGGAAACTTCTAATGGCCAGTATACATATCTTTATGTACTTTGCTAGCTGGGTAGTGTTTTTTTCTATTCAGTTTGTATTTGAGAAGGTAGCTAAGCCAGGTATGAATGTTTTGTAGCATTTTACATTGACATTAAACCATTCTTTCATGACTAACGGTTTCTGTTGAATTGTCACTTATTTGAACATGGAGGTCAAGCAGACGGTTTACCCATAATTATGCAAATTATTCACACATTCTGCTTTTTGTAGCTGTCTTTGCCATTTAAAATGCTGAATTCACTATGAATTTAAATATATTCATATTTTGTTTGCTTTTCTTTAGAATGGTATTCATATTTATATCAAGGTGTCCATATTCTGTTAATTTGTCTGAGTAACTGTCAACCCCAGAATGCTTTGCAGCACCTCTACATTGTAGAACATCATATTTCCAGTCTGATAACTAGGTCTTTGAGAAATGTGTGATCTTGTAAATGGGCTAATAGACACAAATCCATAAATAGACTCCAGTCATGTACTCTGTACATTAAATTTATATCTTGCTGTGAGAAGCTTCATGTTCATTTCTGCAGTGGTAGTTACCAGAGACAGGAAAGGTAGATTGGGATTCAGTGATCTGGAATAAATTTGTGATTAATCTTGATGTTTTGTTAAAAACATCCCACCCTTGCCAGTTAACTTCTGGATACCCACCCCCGCCAGGAGTTAACTGGCGGGGGTGGGTATCCAGGAGCTAAGTGGCGGGGGTGGGTGTCGAGGAGTAAGTGTATTTTATTGAGTAACGTTAGCCGTAAAATGCAATGCTAAGTTAGTTACTACGTTGATGACTGCACTTTAATGGTGTTATATGATGTCATTCCAATCCCAGAGTGATTTTTAGAAAATTTCAATAAAACGATGAAAAACATTTTAACCAGTAGAAAGATTACATAAAAGTCCGTTCAAGCTAGCTCCAGCAACGTTAGCTAGCTACCAATGTTACGTCTTTGATGACGTGTGTAGCCTACATTAATGATAAAACCGTTCTTTGTGTCCACATAGTCGAAGTGTCCCTGAGCAAGACACCTAACCCCTAATTTCACCCAACGAGCTGATTGGTACCTTGCATGGCAGCCTTTCATCGTTGGTGTGTGAGGGTGTGTGAATGGGTGAATGAGACCCTGTTTACACTTTGTTTTAAAATGCGTCTTGGGTGATCGGATCACAGGTGGACAGCGCTAGGGACGCATTTGCCCACGTACCTTTTGTAGTGTAAACGCTAGTGCGTCCTGATGCGTCCCCGACAAGGACGTAACAGGAAAATACGTCATCAATGCAGGACGTGATGGTTGTTTTGGTGACAGCGTGCCAACGCTCGAAAAAATGGAGAGGAGCACTGATGTACGTGGTTGGAGTGCGAGTGAAACCAGATGCCCACACATGTATATTAGTTCTTGAAACATTTTTGTTTTAGCCCGTGCAAAACAAATCTGGTGCTTGTCTGGCTACAGACTGACGTAATAACTGTGCGCGGGGCCCTTTGACCTTCTAGCGGAAGTGACGTAGGCAGTAACGAAATCTGAACACAAGTGGTCAGTTGGACACCTGGGAGATGCATGATAGACACTTGTGTGAATGGCGATGTCTTGGCTGTCCACTTGTGTTCGGATCACCGAAACACATTTTAAAACCAAGTGTAAACATGGTCTGAGAGGCATCAAGTGTAAAGCGCTTTGGATAAAAGCGCTATATAAATGCAGCCCATTTACCATTTACAAAGTAATGTGAAGAACCAGCCCCGTAATGCACAGTGTAAGTCTGTTGACTACACTTTTATAAACAATGCAACATTAACGCTAAAGGCTATCACACAATTTATCAACTGCACATGCTATTTTTTTTTAAATTGAGTGTGAATTGCACATGGATGTGCTCAACAGTATGAGAACCCATTTTTTGCCACTTTGGATTAAGCAAATGTCTACTTTGTTGTCAAAAGAAAAACAGTCATACATTCATAATGCATGTAGTGCATGTTCATAAATTTTACTGTAACAGGTAGTTAATATTCAGGTACCGTGTAAAGAATATGGAAATCCTTAAAATTTTTGCAAGTGTTTGCAACACTATTTATTACTATGCAATTAGGGTAAATCACATTATCGTTCCTAAAATTTATTTGTGAATTACTTGTTGGTTGTGGACAATGGCACAATTATTTAAAAACAAATGAAAATGAAAAATCTAACTGCAGCAGGCCTTGTTGAACGGAATCCAGCACACTCGGTTCAGCAAGTGTTTAATGTAAAAACAAAAAAATCAGTGACCATAAAATTTAACAACCCCGTCTTTGGTTTTTGGTGGCTGACCCCCGCATGGGTTTCAGGGTGAGTAGGGAGGTGGTGAAGGACCAGAGGAAATCTTCTCATATGCTGGAGGAGCATTGGGAACCTGAAAAACAATCAGAATTTTCAAGCCATGTTAACTTCACAGCTTTTAGCGCATAACTGATTCAGTTACTCCTTTGTCACAATTGCAATGGCATTTAAATATCTTTCCGTCTTCTACATGAGATTAAAATAGTACAGGGTTCTATTTGGACCACTAGATCCATTTCTTCCAATGGAATATCTGCATATAAGAACACATCTTGAATGACGTGCTGCTTGAATGACAACCTGCTGCTCTCAGCTAACTTTTCCTCCACAGACAGATGATTCATCTCAGACCTTAAGTGATGTTTACTTATTTTTGATTGTCAGTCTATTATCTTCTTTGAATGATTTATTCCATCAGTGTACTAGGTTGGTACTGTAGCTCTTGTTTCTTCAAAGACATTGTTTTCATAGTGTGTGCACTCGCTGTTCCATCCATGTTTCACTTCTATGGTAGTCTACCTAATTGTTTTAGGAATGTTCCAATTGTTGCTCTTCAGATGTATAACTGGTCACTTGACTGACCCCTAGAGGATAACAACTGAGATACAAGTTTAAATCCCTGTGACCTACGCAGTAAAATTTTCTGTGTTAAATAACTCTGATAGAGTGCATTTCATCCCTCTGTTGGAGTAAAAAATTATGGTGGACTTATTTTTTATTTATTTATATATATATATATAAATCTGTCCCCTTGGAATTTCACATCCTTTAATTCCAATCCTGCCGTTCAAAGCTCACACCAAACCCTTGAGTTACACTGCTGGAGTTACTCTTACCACATGCTGGAGATTGCTCAGCTCATTGAGTGCGACTTTGTTATCAGCAGCTTCTCCTTCACCTCTGTACTGGCCTGAGTTCACCATTGCCCTCCAGGACTGACCTGCATTTTGGGTCTGTGAGGAGAAAACGCATTTCTACAGTTTCTACAGTATATGCTTTACGCAAAACCGTTTTGTTTTGCTGGGCAAGAGTTGCTGTTTTGCAGCTGTTATTTATATTGGTGGGAGGGAACCACTAAACACCGAAATAAAAAACATACTTTATGTTGAAGAACTGATGAGCCTTTGGAGGTAAATAGCAGTATCTCACCCGGATAATTTTGTATCCACTCCTTCTCCTGTAGTACCAGCAGCCGATGATCAGAAGAGCTGCCAGAATGATAACCAGGAGTGCTATTCCTGCTGCCCTGTAAAACACAGAGAAGTCTGTGGTCAAAACTGATCTCAAGCAGAATAATCATTTTTAAAATCCCCGAACAACCATATTCTTCTGTACCATGGTGTGCCAAACAATGTGGTACTACTGCAATGTACCCAGATCTTTTTTATTGTCTATATTCTCGTAACCGAGAATTCTTTTTTGACCTAAACTTAACAACTTAAGTCGTTAACATTTACCAGTCGTGATACTACAAACAAATATGTAATTTCCCCCTGAATATAAAGAACAAAATCTAGAAAAATAAGTACTGAAAAATGTTATAAACAATTCCACTAACTCTTCTGCACGGACGTATAATCCACCGCCTCTACTGGCGAAGTGAACGCTGAAGTCTCCGCGTGGCATAATGTCGCGTCTTAGGATCAGATTAGTTGACCTAAGGAAAAATGGAAAAAAAACAAAACAAGAAAATCAGCTCTTGTAGATATCTAAATAATTTATTTATACAGGGGGTTACGTGTTATTTTTATTTGTGCGCAGACTGTCTCACTGAGTCATTCCAAGAATTAAAAAAAAAAGAAAATAGTCTGTGACATTTATTGCAACAAGAACCCTTCAATCATTTGACGAATTTTATGGAATAACTGAAAAATTATTTTTGCAAACCTAAATGTCACAGACTATTTGTTTTTCCATTAATTACCCCGTGAAGCAGTCTCCGTATATTGAATCTGTGGCATCAAACACCAGCATTCTCGACAATCGTCATTTTATTGCAGATTTAACTCAATTAATAAAATAAAATTCAATTAAGCATTCAATAAGCGATTGGTGTCCTCTCTATATAAGCACATAATTAATTATTGCATTCATCTCAGAACCGACGACAATAGACCTGCCGTGCAGTTTTGATTTTGTGTTTGCGTAAAAGGGAAGAACACAATCTTACCTGAATTGGATAATTAAATTCAGGCGAACCGCAGCTTCAAGTGGCCAAACACTACAGAGAAGTCAGGACGCGATGACACATTCAGAGTGGCTGTTCCCAACTGAGATATTTTGCTTGGGAGAGGGGAGAACTCTTTGAGGGATAAAATTCTCATGACCGTCACGGGTTCTACGCTCATACTTAAATCCATTGAACCGGACTAATTAGCGTGAAAACCCAGCAGTTCTGAATATCCCCCAAACTAAAATCGACTCGTGAAAGTTGTCTGCTGACTGGTTTGCTCTGCCACAAGACTCCTAAGCAGGAGACCTCAGACAGTGGTTTTCATCAATTCCTCCAGTAACAGAATAATCATAAATCAATCATTTGTGATTTATGAATTTTTCTGATCTTATTAACAGTAGTGGGGTCATAATTTAGATATCTGAATTGTGTCATTTTATCACATAAAATATACAATGAAGTAGGCCTAGTAATCCTTATTTTTAGGCCTACAGCAATTTTTGACATTTCTGATGGAATTGGGGAGATGTTCAGCAGGAGTTTCAAATTCCTGTGGGTGAGGAATCCTGCAGGAGTTTGATATTTAATCCCTGCATGATTCCTGCTGGACTATGATCTGCTCTGCAGGATTTCCTAAAATCCTGAATATCTCCATTCAGACCTGCAGGATCTAAACCTGCAGATTTTTGTTACTGCATTTATAAAATATAGTACATCTTGACAATTGGTTTGAGCAATGTAGGATTTAATGTACAAAATACAGAGATGGAATTTTGTGGGCTATCAAATCATAATCTTGCAGGGAAATTGTGAGGGACATCTTTGCAATGCAAGAGTCCTGTGGGAGTGACCTGCATGCATGACTTCCCTTCAAAATGTTCCTGCATCAATCATGCACCCATTTCTATAGGAATTTCTGTAGGAAATCATGTATGATTTCCCTTCCTGAGCTCTGCAGGATAGCTGTAAGAGAACCTGCATGACTATGGCCTCCAAATCCTGTAGGTTTTCCTGCAGGACTCCTACAGAACATTTCTGTAGGATACCTGTATGATTCTTATAATGGTAAGTATGTAAATCATAGGCTCAGAGGGGGTTAATCAAATAAGCAAATAAGGAAATGCCTTGATTAAGAGAAGTTGTTTATGCTTTTGCAATCCCTGCCTCTGCCCAGAATATCTTCATAATCTGTATGGCATGGAATTATACAACTATTATCTTACATTCATTATGTTCAGAGTGTGATGCCTTGCCATTCTTTAAACCACTGAAATCTTCATTTGCTCTGATTTCCTTTTCAGCAGTAAGATGACTTGCATTTTTTTGTTTATTGCCATTTTTCAGTGCATTTCACATTTTTCAGCACTGCAGTCTGCACATTCACAGTCTTTTCCTGCACCACAATGTGCATTGTTCCGTGTTATTGTATATTTAATGGAGCAGGTCTCATCTGCTTTCTGTGAAAAATCTCAACAATACCTTAACTTTTAAGGGCTGCAGCTGTCCTACATCCTAATGTTCTTCATTGCGGAATCTATACATTTCCATCTGTTCTGCTTTTCTTTCGCTCTTGTGGGTCATCCTCTTATTTCCTTCATTCATCAGCTTCAGGGTCTCTGGTTTTTGTCTAATGTATAGGAAATCAGGATTTAGGCTAGCTAGTCACAGTGCCTAGCCAAGTGTCTGTTTTTTTTTTTGTTTTTTTTTCTTTGGCTGCAATACTAAATATAATATAGAATCTTCTCTTCCCTGTAGTTCACTGGTTGCATCTTGAATATACAATATGGGAAGTAACCTATAATTAAGGATATTTACTGAAGAACAAGTTCACACATTAATGACAATAAAGATTTGACAACCTCTTTCATTTTCTCAATAACAGGGGTATGGTTGTATTAAATTTTAAGACTGATTATGAAGAATGTTACCGTGTATATCCGTCTTCCTTCTGAAACCCTTATCATCCCAGTAAATGTAATTTAAAAAAAATAAGCAACTCCTTGTTTGAAAACAAGTTCAGTAATTGTTTTACAACGCTATTTCTGTAATTGCCCACTTCAGTCCTAGCAATACTTGATATTTGCAAATTTATCTTTGCTGGCAAATGCGTACTACCCCACAGAAAAATGCTGATTAGAAACAACCTCTCATCGTTTACCAGATGTAATATTACATTAATCCTGGATGGAATTTGTTTATTTTGGGAATGGTTACTGAATATTCCTTGGATAATTCCTATAACACTTAATTCATGCATTTAATAATCCATGATTTGCAATGTGGGGTTTATTAACTACTGTTAGGTAAATCTGGCTGGCATTGTAATACCGTGGAATTGTCTGCAGGGGGTACAGTACTATTGGAATTAGCTGACATTTTGGGAATTACAGAAAAATGCATCTGCATGCAGTGAAGTAGAGGACAAAATTAATATACTGCATGCATGTACAATAGTTTGTATACAATATACAATTGACTGTCATATAAATAATAAATTACCTGATGCATCATTCAGTATATTGAAAGCTGAAAGTAGACCTAAACTCATATTGATGCTCACATAGACATTAAGTTCCTTTACCGAAATACATGCTCATGGACTATTTCCTCAACATCTCAAAGATATGCAATTTAAAGTATTAACAAATATGGTTGTGGTTGCACTGCTGTATATAATGTAACTTTTCAAACTCAGTTCCTCATAGTATGCTGACAATTCTCATCCGTGTGAAATATTCTGTGGGGACATGAATGGATTCTCTTTTCTCTGACCTCTCTCAAGGTGCTTTTGGGTCACCTTTTTTCCATTTGCTTAGGCACATTGAATGAGTAACTACAGCCATTGCTCCATAAGATCTGCCCAACATATTGCGAATGTTCACTCAGGTAGTACATGAGACACATAGCAAACTCATTGGCTGACAAGCCACTGTCACCTTCTTTTCAAATAGAACTACAGTCACGAAGTTTACGAAGTAGTACATAGTGAAGTTGTGTATCGGATTTACATCTCGTTGGTAGTAGTCTCAATCAAATTGCATCCGACAGGAAAATATTTTGATAGAATATGAAAAAAAATCACAGAAATAAGGGAATTTTCACAAATTTTCACAAAGCATAATAATATTACACATATCATTGTGTGTAATAAAATGTGTCATCTTGGACCAAGGCTAATACATTCTGAACGCTCTGCAGTCGGCCGACTGGTTCTAGACCGCTGTGCACGTTTTCTTCCGTTGGACTTCACATCCCATCAGCATCTTCGCGAGACTTTACGTAACGTTTTGCTGGTTTTTCCTGTTAAAAACACTTCCTCAATGAAATTTGTCCCTCCGTATTATCCGTTCGGAATCTGTCCAATCAACGCCCGCTGGTGTACCAGCAGTAAAAATGGAGAGTGACACTACAATAAGGAGAATAAAACCCTACGGTACTCAAAATAATGTTTTTAAGCGAGATAAGGATGCCCTGGAACAGTGTGGAACCAACGGTTGTGGTGAAACGAAAAAGAAGCCTGAAGTCAGTTTGTACTTGCTGAACGAAGGAATCGGAGCATGTTTTGTTGCTGTATTCCTTCTTTTGCTGTGGGTACTGGTTCATCTGTCCCTGCAGCAGCTAGTGATAGGGAAATCCACCGGCGAGTTCAATGCGATAAGGGCAAGGTAAGCAGTGGGTTGTTATTTGGAAACATATTAGATGGTAATTTCTAGCGAGCTACCATAGTGAGAAAGAAGTGAAACAAACTTCTGATTAACGTTAGCAACGGATATATTTGTTATAGAGTTTGCTGGGATTTTGCTTTACAGCTAGCTGTAGCAAGCAGATGTCACTCTCAGGTGCATCGGTAGCTAGCTATCATAGCTAGACTAATAACTACCGTTATCAGTTGGTGAAGGGGAACTGACAGGTGACTCGTTTCGTTTGACAGCAGCATAACTTGCTTGGTATAATGTTTCACAATGTGAAATATCGGATATTTTATAATGAAAAATCAATTAAATTTCTTGCGTAACTAGCTAACAGTTAACGGACTGCCTTTAACTAGGCGGAGTGCATACTCGTTGAATGAAAGTAACGCAGCTGGCTAGATCTAAGCTCTTTCAGTTGAGAACGGGAAGTGCTTAAACTTTGCTTCATGTGTGTCTTCATGAAATCTGAGTTGCAGTGGAAGCAGCTATCTAGTTAGCCAACTGTTTTGTCTAACGTTTGCTGCAGTTCGCTATGAAAAACATTAATTGAATGCTTGAGTATCATATAAACGTTAACTTAACTGTTGTAGTTTATTTAAAAAAAAAAAACAGTTAGCTTCGTTGAGAATTTTGATTATTGAATTATTGAATTGAGTTATTATTGAATTGCCACTGTCTGATATAATGCATGGTTGCTTTAAATTAACGAAAAATTGTGAGATCCCATAATTCAGAATTATATAGCTAGTCCATGTTGTTGTCCTTTAAACTCAAAGAGTGCCAAAACCTACCATAAACCTATAGTATTCAACGCAGCTTGAAACAAATCTACTTATAACCATGCAAATCACCCGCTTGGGTTCAGAGCATCAGATTAAAGTTGTCGGTCGATTTGAAATACTTGAAATACTTGATTAGTGCACAATTTTTTATTTTATTTTTTTCTATTCCTGGTGAATGCTTTGACAATTTTATCTGTGCAAAATCCAGTGCTATGTAACAGGGTATGTAAAGAAAATAAAAATATGCAAGCGTTTGAAGTGAATCATTTCTTAAGGAAATGTAGTTCAGCCCAGAATGCAGGAAGTTAGCCTTTAATGGACACATGAGGCACATCGTAGGTGGAAACAATAGAACCAGGTTCTTTAATAATGCAGAAATGAAGTCATATTTGAAACCTGTCCCGCGGAGATAAGAAAAAAACATTTGTGGAAATAAAGATACCTAACCACACCCACTGTGGGAGTTCACTGAGGCTTCTTCTTTGATGGTGGACGTGGAGGTAAGGTCGTTCTCAATGTCACCCAGCCACAGTGTTGGTGTTGAGTGTCAGTTTTCTAGCGCGGTGTCGCATAACCTATTTTCACTAATATGGAATGATCCTATTGGAATAGCTGTACTCGGAAGCTCCTCTCAAGCGGAGAACTGAAGTCTTATTGGTGTTTTTTCGGCACGTTCATTGTTGACACTTAGGCATAGGCTAACAAATCTTCAGTCATGGAAACAGTGCTTTTGTGGTGATAATGTGGTGATAATTATATTGTCACAGGGGTAAGGAAAAAAATGCAGGGGGTGGACGAGGGGTGTGGCGCAGTCAGTAGGGCGGCTGACCCTTGAACCATATCCCTCCCGTGTGACTGGGGGCTCGATCCTGTGGTCATCAATCTGTTACCCTCTCAGCTTACTACATTTCTGAATAAAACAAAAAATAGATTAAAGGAGACTGGGCCTGCATGCTCTCCTTTAAAACAATGAAAAGTGTAGTAAGGAGCAAAGCAGGGACTGAGGAAATGCCATAAAATGAGGGGGCATATTCTGTTTTCCTACATGTCATAATTCACCTCCTTGCACTAATTTATTTAATTAATTCATTTGCCATGCTCCCAAGTTGAGGATTATGTCATTTTTTGTTGTTGTTGCAGAAAGCATCTAGAGAAGATCACCAGTGTTGGTCCCAGGCCTGTGGGAAGTGTGGAGAATGAGGTGCTGACAGTGAACTACCTGCTGGAACAGATCGAGCACATCAGAGCGGAGGCTGCCACCGGCCCGCACTCCATCTCTGTGGATGTGCAGCGGCCAACTGGCTCCTTCAGCATTGACTTCCTGGGCGGCTTCACCAGCTACTATGACAAGGTCACCAACATTGCTGTCAAGCTGGAGCCCAAGGCTGGGGCCAAACATCTCATGCTGGCTAACTGTCACTTTGACACCGTGGCTAACAGCCCAGGTAGGCCTTGAACGTCTGCTTGTGTTCTCAAAATGATTCATTGGCGGAATTTGTACTGTATTTGCTTGTTTTTCTGTGCGGTGAGCCATGCCAATGAAAACAAGGCCCTGTTTATTTTCAAGGCCGAAGAGGTTGTTTGTGAGGGCAAGGTCACGGAGGCCTTGCCATATTTATTTATTTATTTATTTATTTATTTATTTATTTCTTTATCCATTTGTTGTCTAGTATCACATTTGAACAGTTATGTGTGTGTTTGAACCATCACACAAATGTCCAAACCATATTTATTGTAAGATAACATAAAGCCAAGAAGGCTCAAAGTAGGTTTTCAAATTTACAGGTTTTCTTTTGCTATTTTTCTGCACAATAGATGACTACATGATTTGAGCAGTCTGAATCGAGCTAACTCCAGTACTGTTCAATGCAACCTGTAGGGTAAGAACTGTATTTTTATTAAGCAAAGAAAATATTAAATTAATGTGTAAGTGTTCTCCAAGCAGACACACCAGGAAACAGACACACATAGCAGCCTCCCCTAAATCATTTGCTAGGATAGGTTTTTAAGTGGGTGCTTAAATGAGGAAATAAGTCATTTCAAGTAGTAAGTAAACAGTACACATTTTACGTATCAAATTCAGAAACAGGAAAAGAAACAAAATCCTTATAACAGGAACCACCTATACTGGAGTCTCGGTGGGTAAGGTATTTGAAATACTCACATTGTTTAAGTGGTACTGTAACACAATATAGCCTATGTCCCTTCTAATGGAATTTTGCTGGGAGAAGTCCCTGCAGTTCAGTCTGCAGAAACAACGTTAACCTGTTGGCTGTAAGCTCTGTGGTTGCAGCTGATTCATGGGAACACAAAGAGTGATCTGTTCACAATAATGGCTGTGGCTCAGCTTTCCAGCCTGGCTCTGCCCGAGCAAGCCCCCTTTACGACTGGCTCCCAGCCCACAATGCACTGCAGTGTGGCGGGAGTTGCCTTGCTCGCCCTTTGCATGTTCGCCCCACCCCCCGCTCATTCATCTACCCTGTTTTTGCACTTATCTGGCTTGAGCTTATCTCTAATAAGGAAGGATTCCTCATACTCAGTGCTTACTCAAGCAAACATGCTTTTTTGTTGTTGTCCTGAAGCATGTTAAATTAGTGCTGTTAAAATAAAGTTGATTTTATCTTTCATGTACCAGAAAGTAACCTGTTGTCTGAAAACAATGGCAGTGACAGCTGTAAATAGGTTATTCAATTATTAGTTGTCGGCATGTTTATGAGGAGTAGGATGTCAGAAACTCCTGCCCTGCAGCGAACAGAGAAAAGAAACCTGCTGGACGGGTAACTTTAGTTTAGCGCTCTGTATCCATACAAGGAGCTTTTATTCATCCAGTTAAATTGGTGGGGGGGGGGGGGGGTGTTGTAAAAACAACAAAAAGAGAAGCTACATTTTAGATGATATTATTTTATTGTGGTGTTTTGTGTGCTGTATTTTATCTTCAAACCTTCTGAGACAAACAGCAATACTAGTTGAAACCAAAGAGTGTGCAATATATCTGCTTATTTTGTACTTAACTCTGAAAGAAACTAAAGCATGTTTGGAGACATATGTACAATGCTAACTACTGTACCTGCACCATGTTTAGAAGTATCCTGTGACCTTGTTCTTGGGTTAACTGTTGTAACTTTTCTGTTGTACTAAGCATGCTAATATTTTTTTATTAGGACATAGTTATTATTTTTATGAACTCCTTAAGAAGCATAGTGATGGGATACTGCACTTGTACGATTAAAACATTTTTAAGTTCCAGTTCTGTTATTTTTAGAGATCCCATTTCTCCTTTTGAAAAAGGTTGCGGAAATTGAAAAATTATTTATCTCTCTCCTGGAATTGTAATCTCCTAAGTCTGAAACTCAATATACCATCCTTTAAATTCACAACCCACTGGGGAAGAGAGCTCTAGGAACTAATATATAGTGAAATTTTTGTCAAGCTATGGATAATTCTTGTCCTTTTGCAACGTGTAGCCGGAATTTTTATAGCTGCATATCCGCCTCAATAAAATAGGGGCATCCATCAAATCCGAAGAAACAATACATTTTATGAGGTAATAGAGCATCAGGTTTAATGGAAACCATTACTGTGCTTTTGGTCTGGAGATGCTCTTGGCTGCTGTAGGAATCCTGGTGAGGCACCTGAGAAGGTGCTGGCCGCGCTGACGCTGTGATTGGCTGCTGTATGAGCACAGGTGAGAAACCTGAGAAGGTTCTGACTGTTGACGCTGTGATCCCCTGTCTCCTGTGCACAGGTGCGAGCGACGATGCGGTCAGCTGCGCCGTCATGCTGGAGGTGCTGCACTCCCTCGCCAACCTGTCCACGCCCCTGCGTCATGGCGTCCTCTTCCTCTTTAACGGCGCGGAGGAGAACGTCCTACAGGTGAGTGGCCCCAGATGGGCACGGAAAATCTTAGCCCAAACATACCTGTGGTTAACATGACCACAATGTACACATTTGAATATTCAAAACATCAGTTCAGATCTGGTAGGTATTTATGCTCTTAAGTGTTTAAAATTCTTGCTTTACAGCGAGTGCATTCGTAACAATAGGTTTATTCTCTGTGTCCCTAAGTAGGCTAGGTCTGGAATGCATTTTGTTGTAAACACTTTCTCCTGATTATGATATGGGTATGGGTGTTAAATTACAAGTAGGATGCAGGCACAGAAGCAATTACATATACGAATAGTCACCACTAAACTAAACTAAAAGCTAAGCTCATACGCATCAGTACTTATTTACTTTGAAATTCAGTGAGATTTCCTCTAATAAATGAATGTATAGTATAGTATAGTATAGTATAAATAAATATTTTTTTCATTTGAGGAGTTATCCGAGGAGTACATTTTTAAGTATCAGAGAAAAGTCTTTAAAAATTACAGCTCTGTCCCAGAACAACTTCAGAAAACGAATTGAATAAGCAGAGGTCAGCTTTCTGAATCCAGTAAATACTTTGCACGCGATTAGAATTTATTCCCACACCTTCCAGTTGGAACACGTATGTGGGAAGCGTTGTGCATGGACACTGACTGTTGGGCTGCTGTGTCTGTGCCTTTCTGTTCCGGTTGTTCCGGCCAGGCGAGTCACGGGTTCATCACGCAGCACCCTTGGGCATCACAAGTCCGAGCCTTCATCAACCTGGAGGCCGCAGGCGTTGGGGGCAAAGAGGTGGTGTTCCAGACAGGTATGCGCTGTGGTGATAGGCTGGAGTTTGTTCGGTCTTGTCAGCTACTCTGCATAGTTTCCACGGGAAACTTGGAGGAGTTGCATAATGTTGCTGCAGCAACTGAAGTGGGTGAAACAGTTACACAAGTGCAGGCCTGTGTTGCTTGGGCTTTTATTTACTCTGCCAATTTGGGAAAGTGTAAGCATCCATGGGTTCTCTTCCCAAACGTGTGCTGTTGCCAGCTGCCTCTTTTTACATTGCACAACAGTTAAGCTTGCATAGAACAGAGTTGGAGGAAGACTAACTGACTGAACCTTCACATATACTGGGCGATGCAGTCGGGAATTGCATGTTGCCCTGTAGAGCTACTGGCCACAGTGAAGACTGGCGTGGTCTGGATTGGATCTGAAATTGTGGGGCTCATCCATGCACCACAGTGTGGTGCCTTAACCGAATGAGCTATCCAGCAACGCCCGAACAATCATATGCATTTCAAAACATTTCTCCATGTTTTCTGAAAAAGTTTCAGCAACAGTTAAGTGCTAAAAAAGGTTGTGTACAAGGAATGGGCATTTTAACCTTTCTTTCCTTCTTCCATCTTCTCAGGACCTGAAAACCCCTGGTTAGTTCAGGCCTATGTGCATGCAGCCAAACACCCCTTCGCCTCTGTGGTTGGCCAGGAGGTCTTCCAGAGTGGAGTGATACCATCAGACACAGATTTCAGAATCTACAGGGACTTTGGGAATATCCCAGGTCGTCGCATTTCTATTTTGTACTATTCTATTTTTCTAATTGTTTTATGGAACATCCAATAATGCTTTCTCTGGTAGTTACTGTTTCTCTGCATGTGTATATATTATACACTTAATTTTTTCATAGGTAGTATTTTGTATAATATTTTTAATAATGTGTTCTTGAAATCGCTTCAAAATTTTGTGTGAAGTAGTGTTTGGTATTGCCTCATGCCTGTATTTACTGTGGTCACCCAAGCCGTGATCATTGTCTGGGTGTCTAATGATTTGTGATATTGTGGTATTTTTTTTAAATTTAAGTTTCCTCTCCAAGTTTATATACACTAGAACTAGACTAGTCTGTTGACTTCATTGCATACATTATAAAGTATTATTTGAGCTGAGTTCTTGAATAAAAGCTATAATTGAAGGAGATAGCTGCAATAAAATTGAGAAAAGGAGCTCATCTTGCCCACACAACTCACTCACTACAAATCACGTGCTCTGATATTTTCAGCATCCTTCCATCTCTGTCTCTGTCTCTCTCTCTGTCCTCTGCTGTTCCATCCTCTCCCTTTCCCTCGGCCTGACCCTGGTGTGATCTTTCTGTGCAGGTATCGATTTGGCCTTCATTGAAAATGGATTCATTTACCACACAAAGTACGATACGCCGGATAGAATCCTCACCGATTCGATTCAGCGAGCTGGTGAGTTGAGTCTGGCAGAATGTTGTGGTGTGCTGCTGTCTGTAACGCAATGCTGATATCCGGGGAAATCAGTGGGGTGTTATCTCTCTTACGTTTCAATCATCCTCCCCCAAAGGGTTGATAGAGCCTCTATTTCAAACCACAAATCAAACAATTAGCCTGTTAATGGAGGCAAACATGTCAGCTACTCTTTCAGCTACTGCTTAATGAATGAATGGGAGCGTAACTTTATATGCAATTGCTTAGCCTTCAGAAATTAATTGGGTGCATTGAACAAATGACAGGGCCTTAATACACACTGGACTGCACAGCGTAGTGTATTAGACAATGCAGCAGTTAAAATGTCTATCAAGGACATGTAAAAGTTTTTTGTTATTTGTGAAGGTGGGCAATACTGATTTACAATTAGCAACCTTTTTTAGCAGAATTAGTAGAATGAGTCTCCAGGGTTCTGTATGCCTTATTTCATGCATGGGAAATGTTTTGGAACATTCTTCACATGCTTCTTAAATGATTCAAGTAATTTTAGGTTATTCACTTTTTCAATGAGTATATTTGCACTGACCAATGCCTCTATTAAATAATTTAAACCTTACTGCTCTCTTTTTCTTTTGGACACCCCCCCCCCCCCCCCCCGCCCATGTTTTGTGCCTTTCAGTATTGTATAGTCTGTTGCATATTCATATAAAGTTTATTATATGAATTATAATGATTGTATAATTAGTCCAGTGTCTGTGCGGATTGTCAAACGCTGTCTAACCTCGATCGTCTACAGTCATCTGGAGCACAACTGCTGAAATTCAGGTTGACAGTCGAGGTGGTCACACCTTTAATAGTTTCTCTGGGCCCTAGGCGTAATATATTTTTGCAAAGCCTAAAACACAACAACAAAGAAAGGTCACTTAAGGTTTCTGACTATACCCAAATGTTTATGAGTGGGATTGCAGTCAGGGGTTAAGTGAAAGTTACGCTTATCTGGCTGGAGCTGAGGAGAGTAATGTCACTGTGTCATTGGAGCGCTGGGCTGGAACCGCCACAGTTTATTTGCTAAAATGTTCGTGTCTGGGCAGTGGCACGGTGTTTTAAGGTGACCGGAGAAATGCAGTCTGATTTTATGGGTCTGTGATAGTAGCCGAATGTGTGGAGAATCACAGCAGTATCCAGGGACTGTCCTTTCACAAATAATCTGCTAATAACACCTCCATGCAATCTCTTATGAGAGAACCTGTCCAATAACAAACACACAATTCAGACATATGCATCTCTCTCAAAATTGAACATAACCTCAAATAACAATCACTCAGTCCCTCAATTATCTCACTAGCTTTTTAGACTGACTAGTCATCCTTCAGTGCAATAGAATCTGAGAACAGTTTTTGAGAAGACACAAGGCAGGAACAGAATTGCCCAACAGAAAATGCACTCCAATGTGGCAATGGGAAGCAGTTTTAAACGAGTAGAAGTCTTAATATCGTTGAAGGTCTCTATGGCATAGCACACAAAAATATAAGAATAAAACCATGAAACATTTTTAGATGATTGTATATCTGGAAATATGTCTGTAGTGGTACAAAATTAATATTCTCAATATGAAACCTTTTGTAAAATTGTCAAACAGCATTTGAAAAAATAATGTGCTTAGTAACGTTTTACATAGCCATTTTACAGCATATTGTTGTTGGCCAGCTAGCTAAGCTAGCATGATTAACATCATTGCTGTCTGTTCAGTGTAAATACATTTTTACCTATATGGTTCTGTCACCCACAGGCTTACATAAAAGCCATACATGTCCATTGTGCGTGCCCTAGATAAAGAGGGATACGCATATTAATAAATAAGTTATTTTCAGCCCTGAAGCACTATAAGGAAATTCCATTCAAACATAAATCACTCTACTTGCAGTAGTGTTACGGTAGGCAGGCAGATGCCTTTTGGGTTCTTTCAACATTCAGACTTTGTGCTTAGATTTGAATTTCTGAATTTCTGTAATTTATCGTTAGTTGTGTGGCAAGTGTGCAAGAAGTCCAAGCCAAATAAAGATTCACTGGAAATATGGTATCCAAATCTGCCCACTGCCCCATATGAAAATTTCCTGGGACAGAGTAGAGTATAACTACACAAATACCTACACCTCAAAAACAAACTTATTAAAAATAGCTCATGTTTAACACTCTGTGACACTGAATTGTGAAAGCTGAATAAGGAAATTAAGCAGGAAAAGAATATTTCAAACTTAAAATTTAAAGTTAATGAATCATGCGTTTCCTGGACTTGCGTAACTAGTGCTTAGATATGCATCTGTGAGCACAGTTAAAGCTGCTTCAGTAAAGTCATTTTACTGAACCTCTGAGCTAACATGGGCCAGCATGATCATAAGATCACAGAAAACCATCATGAACCTCACCTGGGTCAGCTTGGTCTCAATTTTCCAGTGGAAACAGGGTATTTAGGTTTAATGTTCCTACTGTGCCACGTGCACTGCTACTGGGCCTTAGCTTAACAGTAGGAATGAAGGAAATCCGAGATTCAAGAGTCTCTTGGCTGTTAAGCCTTAGAGAAGAAGCCCAAAGAGCAGGCGACAGCTTTGTTTGCATAAAGTGAACAAAATGAATGGAAACAATAAAACAAACAGAACAATCAGGCTTTATGCAGTTAGTCAACAGACGTCATTGTGCTTGAGTTTGCTTTGAGGAGAAGAGGGAGACTGCATAATGCAGTCCTAAATGCCACATAGCTGGTCCGATGGGTCCGGTATTTTGCGTATATGTATATCCATATCGGGTGATGTGTGGGAATTCCAGCTCTTTTTTATACATAGTCCCCAGTGTGTACAGTATGTGTGTGTGTGTGTGTGTTTGTGTGTGTCAGTGTGAATGTATATAGTAGTAGGCCATTACTGTATACATAACAGCTGTTCATATTTCAATATTTAAGTCATCTAAATATAGTAAGTGCAGCAATATTTACTCCCATATAAAGTAAAAGGCTAAAAGTGTCCTGTGATATTGGACTGTAATGAAGAAGAAACAAAGCCTTGCAAAATTCAGTCATATTGACCTTTCAGCTTGTTTGCCTTTTGGCCCTTTCAGGTGACAATATCCTGGCTGTCCTGAAGCACCTTGTCATGTCAGAAAAGCTGGCTGATTCCTCGGAGTATCGCCATGGCAACATGGTGTTTTTCGACCTGCTGGGTGTCTTTGTGGTGGCCTACCCAGCTCGTGTCGGCACCATCATCAACTGCATGGCAGCCATGGCAACCTTTTTCTTCCTGGGAAAGAAATGCACTCTGCCTAGCAATGGGGGTAGGTAAACAAAGAGTGCAACATGATTCAGCTTTGGTATTGTACTGGAAGGCATAACAGCACACACCCCTTGTTACCTTGGCTTGAGATGTTTGGTGGGAAGTGAATATGAAAAGGAAAAAAAATCCGTTTCCTGTTTGCTTTGCTTTAGTCAAAGCTTGAGTCCAGCCTCCTGTCCAATGAACTTAATGCCCCTTGTGGAATGGGTGTTATTGATGTTTCTGAAGCTTCTGGTCCCCATTTAGAGATACAGTGAGTTTCATAATGTTTGGGACAAAGACTTTTTCAGGGCTTAAATAAAAGTGGAGAATGTGCACTTTAATCACATGTGAATTGTTTGATTACAAATCATTTAAAATTGAAAATTGTAGAGTAGAGCCAAATCAAGAAGAAAAAAAAATGTCCGAAGCAATATGTAGCTCACTTTATCAACCTCAGATTTAGGTTAGAAAGTAGTCATTCTTAGTTTATGAAGCTTTGTAGTCTCAAGTCAATGCAGTGTATTGAGTCCCAAGACAACATTGTTTATTTTGATTGAGCATTGCTGCCTCTGCTGCGTTACAGGGGGCCGGTATGTGCGTGAGCTGGCTTGTGCCGCTGGAGTGGTGATCATAAGCTGGATCGTCACCCTGCTGTCTGTTCTCATTGTGGCTGTGCTGGTCTCCCTCCTGGGCCAGTCCATGTTCTGGTACAACCACTTCTACATGTCCATCTGCCTCTATGGTGCGGCTTCCACCGGCAAGATGGTCCTCATCCACACACTGGCTAAGAATCTCTACTATGGGGTGAGCAGCCCTCTGCGGTCTCCATTTCCCCTCTGCTAACTCTGCTACCTCCACTATCTCCGATATCTCCGCTATGTCCGCTATCTTAGCTATCTCCGATGTCTCATACATCTAAATAGGACAAGAGAAGTTCTGCTATTTATTGACTACTAATCGTTGTTTTGAAATTCATGAAAAGCATAAATGTTATGTTACCATGCAACCACACACTTTTCTTGGTGACTTTAGTGAAATAGAACAGTTAATTAGAAATGATTTATCACTACAGCATATTAAGTCTCAGTTTCTGGCATGTCCCTCTTACAAAATTAAACAAAATTTCTGTTGGTATATATGCAGAAACACAAAGAGTGAACTGATAACTGCAAGTTAAATCTTACAAAACAACCCTGTTCCAGTAAAAATATAGATTAATTGATAAGGGCAGCCACCTGAGCCTGCTTTGAGAGTTCATGTAGAGCACTCTGAGATCAAGTATCCATTCACTTCTATCTTACTGAAGAGCGGATTCTGATATTCATAGTAGTCAATAAAACTTGTCAGAGCTAGTAAAATTTAAGAAATGGACGCAACTTCTCTGCCCCTGAGGTGTTTTTCTGTACTTAAATGAATTAATTCATTTAAAGAGTGACTGGCATTTAGAACATTAATATGTAACAACCTTTCTCACTTGAATGAGTTATTTTTTGGGATGTATTTTGTGGAAGTTTGTTTTTCTTTCCTGGCCTGAATTGAAGTGCTGTTGTGGCCACTCTGGCCCAGCACATCTGTGCTTCTCTGCTGTGGATATTTATAGCACAGTACCCATTATACATATTCATTCATTTTGCAAACTCAGCACTGTGGCTGGCTTCTGAATCCCCACTTAGGTTTATTGTCTATGTGGTCTAGACAATTCATGTACAAATGACAAGATCATTGTTTTTTTGAGCATACTTGAAAATCAATCGCCCTATGTCAAAAAAATAAAAAATTTAAATTTAAAATCTGGCGGCAGTGAATGAAACTGCTTTTTACACCATGATAGTTTGAATTTGCAGACATTTTTGGATTTCTTTTTGCCTTGCAATGGTGTGATCGCCTATAATTTTAGAATTCAAACAGATGCACAGATTGAGAAATATTAATAAACATTACGGTTGAGCTGTATTTGTATTTCTGAAGCAGAACAATTGGATAATATTTGATGGAAGGAGCTATAGTATATGACTAATGTCGCAGTTTAAACTTGCATAAGCAAATGCAGCTCAGTCTCTTCCCGCACTGATTCAGTCAGTGCGTATAAGGGTGCTTTGTTTTCAGCACACATTTGCAGATGAACTGCCCGCAGTGTGCTGAGGTGTACTGAGGTGTGCTGAGGTGTGCTGAGGTGTGCTGAGGTGTGCAGGTGTGCTGAGGTGTACCGAGGTGTGCTGAGGTGTGCTGAGGTGTGCTGAGGTGTGCAGGTGTGCTGAGGTGTGCTGAGGTGTGCTGAGGTGTGCTGAGGTGTGCTGAGGTGTGCTGAGGTGTACTGAGGTGTGCTGAGGTGTGCTGAGGTGTGCAGGTGTGCTCAGCTGTGCTCAGATGTGTTAACGTGTGCTTGTGCTCTCTCACGCAGAGCGTGCGGAGGCTGGAGCTGGGCGATCTCTTCTTTGACGTGAGCCTCCTGCTGTGGTGCTGTGCCCTGGTCTACCTCACCCAGCTGGGCCTGTGTTCGGCCTACGTCCCCATGCTGATGGTGGCCTTCCCACTGGCCACCAAGCTTCTCCTGACCCCCACGTTCAAGCAGAGAGGTGATTTAACATGCTGCCGGGGGGCGCTCACGCGCTCTCTTTCTCTCTGTCTTCCCCGCTCTTCCATCTCTATTACTCTTCTGTTCCCTTGCCGTGTTCTTTCTTATAAAAAGGTAGGTTTTCTTTTTCTCTTGACGTATCTTTCTGTTTGAATCTGCATTTTTTCATTTGAACTTGAAGGAAAAGGTTTTCTCTGGTGTGCTTCAAATTCACAGGCTCGTGTCTCCCACAGAGTAAACTGACGAGGCCACTTTAACGAGTGTTGTGGTCTTAAGCTAGGCTATTGCTGTCATTACTCTCGTTTTAATCACAGTCAGCTGACCTGACAGTGTCTCTGGTTTTTGGGTTTTCCTCACAAGGTGCGACTGTGACATACTCTGCCCTGTACCTGCTGGGCCTGGCGCTGCCCTACGTCCACTTCATGTTCCTCATCTGGGTGGTGTTTGAGATCTTCACGCCCATTCTGGGGCGCAGTGGCACTGAGATCCCCCCAGACCTGGTGCTGGCCTCCCTCGTCACCCTGGGCACCATCTTCCTCTCTTCTTTCTTTGTGTGTACATCGCTCCTCTTCACAGCATGATGGTCCTTCAGAACATTTCTGTCTCAGATCATAAATAAGGGTTTTTCCTTGATGTGTCCTCCTCAAAGTATCCTAAGAGGGTTTTTCTGAAAAAGAAATATCAGTAATTACTTTTAGAATTATAATTTCATTTATACGTTTACTTAAGAGTTGTAAACTGATTTCTGGAAAAAAGTTGAAAAAGTATGTAATAATTAAGCCAAAGGAAATTGCTGAGTAGGACATACTGAGCACTGGCAGAGAAGTCAGTGTCACCACTTTGATATATCCAACCAAGCACTTTAAATGGGTTTTACTTTCTCAGAATGTGGACATAAAGATACAGAGATGATGCCGGGCACACAGGGATGTTTTGCTGAGACCTGCTTTCTCCCTCTCTCTCAGCTCCACTTTATCTACTTGGCCAAGAGCACTAAGTGGATTTTGACAGGCCTTGGCACGCTCTTTGCTGTGGCCTTCATACTGGTCTCCTGTGGCCTGTTCTTCCCCTATACGGCCGACCCAGCCAGCCCGCGACCTAAGCGGGTTTTTCTGCAGGTACAGCAGTCTGTCAAGGAATATCACTGTCAAGTGCCTCTGAAATTCACATCTGCTGTTCATTTTAGCAGTTCACGTGCACCGATTTTATGCTGCAAAAAATGACCTAGTTTAGCCCTTTGCAGTGACCCTTGTAATGTTACTCAAGCCAGGTTGAGATTAGTGGGGGTTGAAGTTTTAGTCGAGTTGAAATCTCCCCTCTAGCACACCACACGCACGTTCCATGGCCTGGATGGGGAGGTGGAAAGGAGGGACTCTGGCCTGTGGATCAATAGCTTTGACTACACTGGAATGCGCTACATCACTCCGCACGTTCCGGAAATCAACGAGACGATCCGGACCAAATGCCAGGAGGACCTCCCCTTCTGCGGTTTCCCCTGGTTCCTGCCCGTAAAGTTCCTGGTCAAGTAAGTGTGGGGGCTGGGGAAAGGTAGCAGGTAGACCAGAGAAAAGCTGTGGTTTTCAGCCAACCAGTGGCCACAGTGCTGAGTTAATGACCAACTAATAATAATGAATCCTTCAACTTCCCATTGGATTCAGCACTCAATTTCCCCTGCAATTTAAAGGGCAGTTCACCCAAAAATGAAATTAAGGTATGGTACACTTACCCAGAGTACTGTCTACCCATCCAGTTTAGCTGAGATTTGTTTTCTTCATATCCGCTGCAGCTCACCCTGGTACAACACCTCAGTGAAGCCATATTTTTCTGGCAATTTACATTTGAAAAACTCAGCAGAAATGTCTCTTTCCAAATGTAATGGGTTTGTGTAGCCTACAGAAAGACCTGTTGCCACGCAGCTTACAGTTAGCCTACCACACCAGTAGGGTTGCCAGATGCCTGGTTTTTCACTGTAATGTCCAGTTTTCAGAGTATGTATACAGGTCGGTTTGTGGTCCTGACCGGACAATATAATGTCCGGCCTGAGTTTGTAATGAATTTGCGTGTCAACCACCCCTCAGTCTGTGATCTGTTCCGATAGCAACCACCACCCCCACCTTACTGCGAAAGGTTCTGATAACAGCAGACAGTGAAGCAGTGTCAATGGACTTTGGTTCTCTTTTCAGTTACTGTAGGGGTTAGAGTTGGTTGTACTGAGAAGTCTTGAAATGTGGGTCTGGAAGAGTCTGAAATTTTTAAATGGAAAATGTATAGGAACCCTGTAGTAGTCATGGCATCATGACCAGTTTACAAACCTTTTATGAAGTCAGGTTTGTGTGTATTTTATACCATAGGCTGTTACCTTTGTCCGATTTGTGTATTGTGATGTGTATTATAAAATATACGATCTGGCCTATGTGTTTCTCCAGGAAAAACTGGTACCTTCCTGTCCCTGAGGTGACCCCAAAGTCACCTATAGAATTCAAACTACTTTCAAAACAAGAGACTGACTGGGGCACGACAAAGCTGACCTTTGAAGTGAAAGGTAAGAGGCCCTGTGTAGGAGCCCTGTCTGCTCAGTGTCTGTTTGCGTAACTGCCTGCCTGCAAGCATTCAGTTTACAATTCTTCTGCTATGGCATGAGGCTGTACTAACGAAAAACGCTGTACTAATGCTCTGTATGTACCTGCTGACATAGACGCCCTCTGCTGGGTAAAACTCGGCCAGCAATGAAACAATGTCAGTAATACAGGCCGTCATGCAGCAGGGAAATGTAATGTGGTGGCAGTGTGGAGGACTCCAATGACCAGAATGAAAACCGATCGTGTTTTTGTTTTTGGCTGACAAAAATACGTTGCGGTTGTGGATAGCATGTAAGAGCTAGTCCACTGCTGCTGATGTTCACTGTGTCTTTATAATGGGCCTTGTTTGAAGACTCAGGGCTGGTGTAGGGTGGCACTGATGCCCGCGTTTCCCCCTGTGCCCTGATCACCTCCCCGCAGGGCCTAGCCACATGTCGCTCTACCTCATGCCTCACCCCGGAGCTGTCCTCTCCAGCTGGTCCTTTGGGGACGGGACACCAAAGTTCGACCTCAGCGGGGAGTACTTCATATTCTACTCCCATGGCCTTGAATCTCCTGCATGGAATTTCTGGTTTGAAATTCAGGTATTTACGCTTTTTAAAATGATCTTTTGTTTTGAATGACGATTAATTTCTTACTGGTCTGTCTGTGTAATATAGGGACCATACAACTTTTTCAAATTGATTGCTTTAATCTGCTCCTGCTCCTAAATATTAATGATGTTTAATAATATTCTAGAATTGGATATAGTTATTAATCAGGATCTATTAATGGTCTTTTGCCAGTTATTTGAAATGTTGGTTTGAGAGTTTGAAGATAGGTGATATGACATGTCTTCTGCGTGTGTGTGTGTGTGTGTGTGTGTGTGTGTGTGTGTTATTGGCTCTGCTTGTGTTTTTGTGTTTGTATTTTGGTGGCTCAGCCTCCTAAAACTCCAGACCCTTCGGGGCCCGAGGGGATGATCTCGGTGGCCATCGCGTCCCACTACTTTTTTGGAGAGGATCAGAAGACCCCTCAGTTGAATGAGATGCTGCAGAGGTTCCCTGAGTGGGCCTTCCCCTCATCCTGGGTCAGCACCTACCACATGTACCGATACTGAGGGGCCACAACAGCCCCGTCCTCCTCTTCCTCCACCCTGCACTCACATGCAGACGTTTGGTGTGCCGGCTCACCTCAAGAGACCCCCTCTGTCACTGTGTCAATAAGCTAGCAACAATGGAGCCACTTCAAAGCCAAGCCAGAACCAAGCCACGTTATTTATGGCTGACCTTCTGACAGTGTCACGTTCAACCTGCTTTGCGTTCTTTTTTTTAAATCCCCTCCTCTCGGTGATTACGTATGGGGTGCTGTTGCATGTCTATCTTTGTTAATCTCAAAGTCAATGTTCGCTAGGTTCAAGAGTAGTCATTTACTGTATTCTTTTTTTTTTTGCAGCAAGGCCAAGGTTAATAGCTTGCACAGGAGAGGTGGTACATTAATACTGTTCCTAAGCTTCTGCAGCCTTTCCTGGGTTTTACTCAGTGTCCATTCCTCCAGATAGCAGGACTAAAGTGCTTTATTTGCAGCAATAGGCCTGAGCACGATGCCTGAACAGTTCTCGCTACATCGCAATGATCTTTTCTTGTTTCTTTAACAAATTTATAATGATGGTTTTCATGGAAAAAAAGAAATGCAATCCATTTTTAATTTTTATTATCTTTTTTTATTGAATGTGGTTTGTAAATATTGAACTCTGAATACTATGAAGTTATAACAAGACAGTAGCCGGAGGCTGGTTTTTTTTTTGTCAAGCATAAAATAGTATGGTTGGGCAGAGGGGGCATTATGGGTTAGGTTTGCTTTGGTGCTTGTCTGCAAAGTATGTTGAAGACTACTGTAATTAAGGAACTGGTTATAATTTGAATTGTGTATAGGTTTTATATGGTTTTATATCCGGTATGTACATCCATTTTTGAGTATTCCACACCACCTCTTGTAAGCCTTGAATGCTACATCACTCCTCCACCTGATGTAACGCAGTCTAACTAACAGCTTCAGCTTTCTGTCAGAATTCAGATAGAATATGTCAGTTTTCTCATAGATGGCGTTGCGATAAATTAAACACGAGAGAATCATGTAGAAATGCATGTCTTCTGAGTGGTTGATGCATGATGATGATGATGATTTCACTGAAAAGTAAGCCTTGGTCTTTCTTCAAGTCATTTTACTTGAAATATTTTTTCACTTACTGTTTCATTGTAGGTTTGCTTTAGCCCAAAATAGTAACATTTACCATATGATACAATATGCAGTCATTTCAGTCTGCATCTAAGATGTTAAAATTAATTCGCTGATCAGGAAATAAGTTCACATAAAATGTATTCCAGCAAACATGGACCAGAAAAAATGGTTTCATAATTTTTATAGTAATTTAAATAAATGGAACACAAAATGTTTAAAAAAAAAAAATGCCAATTAATTTTTTTGAAATTAGTTCTAGAATTAGAACTTTGCGTAGAATCATCTGCTGTGATTGGTCTGGTCAATGCGTGCAATGATTTCTGCTTGGTCAACAATATTGTGCTTATTTTTCTTATGACAACATGGAATGTTCATTGAATTTGGATTATTTTAGATGGGTCTTTTGAACCATGCAAATGGAAAAACAAAAATTGGGTGGGAAATCTTTAGGTTGGGTCAATGAGCAAAGTGGGGGGGGGGGGGTAGGTCCCTTTCTATGCCTGGCAGTAGTGTGGCCAGACGTGAGCATATCACCACCATGCACAAACTGCACACAACTCAGAATAAATTTCTCTACATAATTCTCAGTGTGTTTAAGTAATAAACCTTTTTTTAAGGATTTGGATGTCTTCCTTTACTGTAGTGTAGCAGCATCAGACTCTCAGCTAACAGGATGCTCTTCCGAATGTTCAATAATGCACATTAGTACTTGATTTATGTGCTAAAAATTAATAGCATTTTTTTTAACAAGACTACTCCTTTTAATTGCCCAAGTTAAGATAGATTTGTGAATAATCAATGGGCTGTGATACAGGGTTGATTTAACTTTGAAAACTATGGAAATCACAAGGCGCTAGCCGGTTAATCTGTATGGAAATACATGGAATACGTATTAGAAAGTTTTCACCGCCCTCTACTGCGTACAGTTGAAAATGTTTTTTGCCATTGCTGTAGATTATTGCCTGTTTGAGCCTGTGGTGTTCCCTCATGAGAGGGGGAAAGGAGGGAGGGGTATTTTGAACTGAATCAGGACAGTACATCGTCTGCTTAGTTTTGTAGGTTTCAGCTTTGCGTATTTTTCTCCTAAGGCCTGGAGCCGTTCCTCTCTGTGGGGACTCTGTGTGCCTCGTTCTGATTTTTGGCTATGTATGTGTGCATGTGTGTATGCATGCACTCATGTCTGTGATCCACAGACAGGTCAGGTGTTAAGTCTAAGTTTGGAGGTCTCTTGATGGATGAGTTATGTCCAACTCCTGAATGCAGTCGAGGGAGAGGATTAGAGAAGGAAGCCTATGTTGTTATGCCTTTTGAGTTAGTGCTTTAGTATGCTATGGTAAAATTACCACCCTTCTGTCCGATCTCTACAGTGGTATAGCAAAGTTGATTCCTACAATGAGTACAAATCTACAACTATGTTGTTTTTGGAGTAGACTCATCTTGAGGAATTTGGAATAGACTCATTCTTGTCTCAGTTTTCAAAAGTGCACCACTTTAATTTGCACTTGACTAGTCCATACACTTGGTGGCACCTTCCTGCTGGCCAAAATATGAAAATGTAGAGCCTTTATGTTTGAATTGGATGCCGAAGAATTACTTGCTCAATTTTGTTATTGAAATGTCTTCCTCTTCCGGTAGCTCAGTGACCACTTTGTGTTATACTTCACTGTGAACTGAATTCAGTCATAAATATGTGCACATAGCTTTAACCGTTACAGATATTTGCTTCTAAACTAATCTCAGTCCATTGTTTATGTAGGAAGATCTACTCTTGAATAGTTTTTTTCATGTCCCTCCACCTTGAGTAATATACTGTACTGTATGGCAGGTGTGCAGCACAAAATGGCTGCCATTATCCTTTATTTTAATTGCAACATTGATATCTAAACTATGCAATTGATCTCTTTCGCGTTGGCCTCTTGGTACATAGATAATAGTGGCAACATACTGATACGACAGGAAACGTGTAAATATTTGAGACATTGCCTGCTACTTTTTAGGAGTACAAGTGAGTTGATTTCATGCCTTTCACTTAATTCAGCAGCATGTGAATTCAGGATAACAGGTACTTCCCTTTGAAGAAAAGAATCGCAAAAAAAAAAAAAACGCAGGTCACATAATCCTTGCTTTTATCTAGCAGTGTGTTTCATTGGATTTCCTCAGCTAGCTTGCTAGCTAATATTAAGCTATGAATACTGTAGTAGCAATAGCAATATCTTTATATGAAGATGACGTTTGGTCTTCCTGTGACTAGAACTGGGCAAAAGAGGTTGAGAGGTTAAGGTTAAGGACAGAGATATACATAGACCTGATGTTGGAAAAACTATTTTCTTAAATGCCAGTAAGGTTTAACTTGTCTTCTGGCTATGTGTACTTATAAATGTATTTATGGTGAGAGAAAATACTGGACTGTACAGCAACATTTTGTAAACTGCAGAATAGAACCAGGTTTAAATCTCTATTTTTTTCATATCCATTGCTGCACATTGCAATGACACACTCATTGTCCTTTTGTAAGTATGCATGTGTAGTGTAAAAACACAAGAAAACAAGGATACGATAAAACTGGATTTTTTGGCACATATGACATTACCTATATGCTTTAGCATAGGTGCACAATATAATGAGACATTGAAGGGGGTCTCGCTGCTTAGATGTTCTGTATAAATATTGATATCTATTATTATATCTCTTAGTCAATAGAACCTTCCCTAATTAAAGAAAAAAAAATTCGAAGTAGAATTTTGAAGTAATAAACACCAAGAGTGATGTTCATAAATACCCAGGTTAATTTACATGTATAAATTAAAGAAATATGTTTTATTATTGCTCTCCTTGACTTGTTTGGCCAATTCAATCGATAGGAGTTTTTAAATACTCTTCAGTTTAGGAGACAATAATTACACTGAAACAATATATGTAATAACTGTATTACTAGAATGAATGCATTGACTTGTAGCTACAAGTTAGCAGTTGATGTCATTAAAACATTTCCTCCATTACCGAAACACCATGTAAATGAAGGAATAATGACCAGTTGTTTTAAATGTGTAGGTCTGGGATTAAAACTCTGCAGTACACGCACTGTAGATGATTGTAAAACGTGGCTTGGGTGGTTGGTGGGAGATTGTATTGCCGCTTTCAGGTCTTAATGCTGTGAAATGTATTTTCTCTTGTGGGCATTTCTCATAAAAATAAAAAAAAAATCATAGTTTATGTTTTTTGAGTGAAATGCACATCCACTGCTTTTCTTGTTTATCAGTCCCCATTTTAAGAGGGCCCTTAAATTCTTGTCAGTAGAAAGCATAATTCGTCCTTAGAACAGCACAAAATATTTCTCAGCAAAGGTGACTGGCAACATACTGTTGTCACAGCAGGGTTTCAATTATAATTGGAAGTATAATCCAGTGTTTATAATGTGGCACATTTTGTATTACCAAAAAATTAAAGAAAATGAAAATGCCAGTGTTGAAGAGGTCACTTAAATATCAATTTCAATGAAAATCAGTGTTTTCCTCTATTAGGCCTTTCCTGGCATACTCAAATGTGAATTTTCAATTCCTTAGCCAAAATTTTGATTCTGGATATTTTAAGTTAAATTATTAGATCACTATATATATATACACACACTGTATTGGCAATTGTAACTATAAAAGTCATTAATTTTAATCTGAGGCCTCTAATTTTAGAGAAAGTTAAAAGCATAAGAAAATTTTGAACTGTATTAGAAATGCCTAATGTCTTAATCTACAGATTTCTTTCAATTTCCAGTTGTACATTGTTTCCACATGTTCACGTGTTGCTTTTTCCATTGTGTTCAAATGTGCAATGCCTTTCTCTTTCATCTTTTCAATCATACACTTGTGCCCTTATTTATTGTTCTCACTGTATTACAGTGTTGTTTGCAACATTAAATAAAATTCAGTTTTGTAAGAGAGATTTCAAATAATTCTCACATTATTTATTGTAATTCTTTTGGAACATTTTATGTAACCGCTGTCTTTTGGTCATTGCATTGTTCAGGGTCTGGCCTCTGGCCATAAATGCTAGAGCGTCTGAAGACATGCTTGTAGTGCTGTATATCTCTGCAAAAGATGCCTTACAAGGTGGACTGTGTGTCACTGGAGATAAACTGTACTTCATTCTGTAGATGAGACACATTTTCAGAAAACAAATTTGTCAGATTTGCCATATACCAACAGAAAGAACTTAACCATTCATTGACCCATATGTATAACAGAAAAAAAATTATAGGTTTAACTGAACATTGAACTGTGAATGTCTTGACTTTTCTGATATTTCAAATGTACATGACAACACTTCTGCACACATATCCAACCAACTTGGGATTAGAATAAGTGAACATCAATATAATACCAACCAACTGCAGAACTACAAGAATATCAAAATACTCAAATTCAAACTGGAATCCCATTACTGATAAACAACACAAAATGTGTATTTGTTTTTAAAAATAATTTATTGTTCTTTATGTACAGGAGAAATAAAATAGAAAACAAAAAGTAGAAAAGTAATTGTACAAGAAACGGGATCTATACACTGCATTGAAAGTGGCCGTCAGACCCAGGCAATGTTTTACTGTACACAGGAAGATAGTCCTCCCAACACTTAAGGTACACAATATACTGTTACCACTTTTAGTACCTCCGTATGTAAAGTCTGTCCATCAACTGACTTTGCTTTAAAAGGCTTGTTAATGTCAATGAAGCTGCGTCGTTTTCTATGTAGCGTGTCCATCCTTCCGTTCACCTGCACAGTGGCTCAAAGCTCCCCCTGTGAGAGCTAGTTTTGGTGTGAATATGGAACGAGTTTTCTTACTGGGGCCCATGTATCAGTGTACCATCACACACACATCTGCACACAGACCTCCAACTGACATTTGGAGGGTGGCATGTCATTTCTTTGGTTAAGTAATACGGTGGGTAAACCACTGCGACATGACTCAGCTTTTTTACTGTTTAACACAGGAGTGGAGGAAATAAAAGCATTTCCTGATGGAACACAGAAGAGCTGACTGTCAAGGATACCATAGAAATCAGAACCATGAACCACACAATTTCCATCGCCACCCTGTTTCCATTCAGTTTGGTATACTGCATGGTTCGAACCAAAACTAGACTGCTGCCAGACACTTTGCATTGAACTTTTTGAAAACATAAATCAATAAGCACTGAAGCGATATCGAACAAGCAAGAGCATTTACATTGCAGCATACAAAAATAGCTGATACCGAATCAGCAAGGAGTTCAGCTGCTGCTAAAAACATTTTGGTCCGTATGAGCATGGCAAAAAAGAATGAGCTGGGGGGAGAGGGGTTTAAAATAACTAAGCCCAAAAATCGTAAGGTTATAAAAATAGACCGCTCCGTTGTATAAAAGTAGTAACAACTCTGCCTCGGTTTATGAAACTGCTTCTTTATGAATGTTCCTAGCGTCATTTTAATACTGTTGTAGGTACAAATTTACATATGAAGGGGTGGGGGGGAAAAGCTACCATACCTCACTAAAATTATCTGTAAATATCTCAAGCATGTGCTCTGTACATAAAGCAAAGCCTGTTGCGATTACTATTAAAATATACATTTTATTTTTATATTGGCTTTAATGCAGTTTTAATGCGATGATTCTCATTTTCATTAATTTCTCAAAGCGACCTCCTGTCTCCCACCTGGAACTAATAGCCTGTTTTACAACCTTCAAGTCAGATACAGGGGCACAAAGCCTGAATGAGTACTATTCACATCCATGAAACGCACATGCAGTCCAAGATAGTATAGCCACAACAAAAATAAATAAGTCAATATGGAAATGAAGGTGTATATTTACCTTATTACAATGTTCCTCAATGGCCTAGGTAATAATAATAATACCTCCTATATTGTACTTCTACATGAAACAACTCCTCAAAATCAAGATCTCAACCAGTTCACTTGACTTTGGGTACAGGTGGACAGGTTAATTAACATAATAAAGCGAAACCTTGTAGATGCAGGAGACTGCAGTACCACTTGATTTATACTGTCAAACGCATACTGAAAGCATGAAAGCAGAAATCCAGCTCCTGTTGTCATCACAGTTAGCCAGTTCTTTTCATGACTGGTTTACCTTTACCAGTGTTAACACTGTCTTTAGCCTGTTAACTCTCAAGTAGACACCATCTCTGTCATAAAACATTATACGGACACCATACAGACCAATTAAAATTCCAGACTAACAGGGATGAACCCTCTTAAAACCACTATTCCCAAAATATTGTACAAAGTTCAGTCAAGCAGTGTCATACAGTGACTCCATAGTATAACGTTACCCATTTAGTCTCCACACCTGTTGGAGACGATACATTAACGCTGAGAGAAACTATGGGTTCTTTCCTGTTCTACGCTCATTTCCAACTGCTGGTCATTGGTGTCAGCTCTGAGGCTTGTAGGACCTGAAAATGATCTTTACTACATACATGCGAAGAGGTACTATATAAAAATGTTTACCTTTGCCACTTGATCAACATGAATAATTTGGGGTAGAAATTGACCAAACCAAAAGAATAAAAAACAGTTTTATTTTTCCTCAAACTGTAGTGGAAGGTAAAGGTTAAAATATACCAGGGATTGCTGAGCCGTCTTGGAGATCTACACCCATCTTATTCCTATTCATTCTGCATAACAGACTAAATACTTTGAATTACTCGAATCAATCAAATCATGATTTATGTGTCTGCACTCTGCACAAGGGTACTGAGTAAGTGAACTTTCGGTCCATTAAAACTGCCAAAAACATTATGAAGAACGATATTTTATGAACTGGAGGGAAAGTGTATTTTTGTTTATGGTTTACTATAAGGTTACAAATAAACAGCAAATACGATTCTGTGTCAATTTTCTCCCCAATGCGGATTCGCTAAACATCTCTCTCTACAGGCCAGAGCCTAAGAAAGACTGTGGCTTCGGCTAGGGACTCATCACAGTCAACTAATGACACAGCCTAGACTCGGACCTGCCATGCCTGGACCACCCTAAGTTTAACACACCCTACGCTGTGTTTTCTGGGGGAATTCTTCACTTTAAGATTTACCTCATTTCTACTGTACTTTAGCCACCCAAAAAGAACATGTAGACTGCAATTCTGATGGAACTCCAAACTAATCCTTCAGTTAGGTCTTCCAATTTTGGACTGTGACTTCAGAAAATGTTGAGATCACAACAGATCTGTCACCACAATACAGTAATCATTCAAGACACCTCCATTCACTTAAATAAGAAGGACTTTTATCCCAATGACATCATCACTATAAGTGTTTTCCTCAGACGCATTTTTGATGCATGCAGTACATTTCACAACAAAATATCCTGAGGATTAGAACATACCAAATTCCCCTTGAGCAGATTTTACGTAACTTTTTAAGAGATTTTCAAATAAATAATCTGATTAATATTAATCAGACTGAGTAAGTCTATCAAGTAATGTTACTATAGCTGCACCTGTGATAGCCTGACTAAATCAATAATCAGGTTATCACAGCTATATCAGCTTGATCTCCTAAAATAAACCTGTATAATATGAATATGAAAACAAGTGTAAGCCCACTCCCCCCTCATGACACACCAGAGTATATCTTAGTAAATATGCAAGACAGAGCTTACATATTTATTGGTTTTTCATCTACCTTACAGCTCGGGGACAACAGTTTTGGGTGCAGTTGGATTTCTGTGCCCTGGCTGAACTCCAAAACTATTTTTTTGCACATCAGTTTTACCCAATTACACATAATGTCTTTGTATACATGATCAAAAAATACACAAAGTTCAGTCGAATGGAATCCCAGGAAATGAAATGAATCCTAAAAGGGTAAAAAAAAAAAAATGCTTCTGATCATCCCATATGGACTCCTACGTTCAGACGGGATTATGGGAGTGCCATCATACAGCAAAACCAACAGCACAAGCAAATAAAACAGAAAACACACATCGAGCTTACCATCCCACATGGGGCCGTAAAGAGAATGGCAAGAACTGAGTGGAGGTTAAAGAGAAGGTAACACTTCTACGTAGCTTTAAAGCAGCCATTTGAGTGTATTTCTCACTGAAGAATAAATAGAGGCGTGTATACCATTTGGGCGTTACCCTAAGCTCTGTTTGAACTATTACACTTCTGTCCATTACCTCCAATTCATAAGGGCCTACAAGGTGGGTTTCAAGGTAATACTGACAGTATGTCCACAGAGCGCTCAGAAGCACACATCATGTGCTCCAGACACTTCTTAGAACCCTCTTAGCTTTTTAACGAGTCAATATTTTAGGTGTTAAGCAAACAAGGCTGGAGTATCACTCCTTTCTGTCCTCAAGAAGCTCAACATATCACACTCAATTTCATAGACACAAAACACACTTACACACAAACGCTTGCTCGCACACATGCACACGTACACACACACACACACACACACACACACACACACACACATTCCAACATGGTAATGCTTAAAGCGGTAAAATAAAAGCAACTGAAGGAACACAAATGAAATACAAGCTGAAATGAGCTTCAGTGACCACCAGGGGGCTCGCGAGTCCTTCCCACCTTCACTCCTGTCCCTGTCCTGTGGTTGGGTGGGAGCTCCCCGGCCCCCCTGTGCAGTGAGGTCAGGACAGGGTGCAGTCGTACGCCCCCTCCTCCTCGTTGTGCTCCTCCTGCTCCTCTGCGGGGCAGTCCTCCATGGGGTGGGCGGACCCCGCGGAGGCCTCGGGGGGCAGGCTGGCCCCCAGGGAGGCGGGGCCCCGGCTCTCCTCCGCCCGGGGGCTGCTGGCCTCCGTCAGCTTGGAGGCGCTGGAGGGCTGGAAGGACTCGGGCTGCACCTGCTCGGCCACCGTCTCCGCCAGCTTCTGAAGCTGCGGGCGCAGCAGGCTGAGGAAGGGCTTGTAGCCCAGGCTGCATGGAGGAGTGCGGGGGGGGGGATGAGTCAGGGTCCACTCAAAGATAATTCCATCCTTAGCACAACTCACTCATCAAGCACACCGACACCTGACATTAGTCTACATGAAGTTTAAAAAGCGTGCGTACATGCATGTTTCTGCGTGTATGCAGTAGAGTATATGCGTGTGTGAAATGTAGTGTAGCGTAGCATATTGTAATTTAGCACACTGCAGCGCAGCATAATGTAGTGTAGTGTATTGTAGCGTATTACACAGGCGCAGGGAGTGAACACACCAGTCAGACGAGGCCCAGGCGTCTATGGCCAGCAGCCCGTTGCGCACGTTCTGCACAGTGTCGGGCGCGACCTCTGGGCAGTCCAGGAAACTGACCACCTGCTTGATGATGTTTGTGTCTCTGAGGATGAGGCCGACGACCACACACCATTCCAAGCAGCCCGCCTCCATGAAGATGTGCAACAGGTACCTGAGATCAACACACAGTCAGTTAGCAACTGGTACAACACTGCCCTACATAAGATCATATATATTATATGGGCCTCTTTCCCTGGTCCACTTCCCTCAGGACTCCATACTAGCCGTTATTTTCTAGCCATCCTCACACTCGGGTAAACCCTCTTTTCCCACAGAGATGACATCAGCAGTGGCGGCCATCTTACCTAAGCTGCACCTGAGACTTGTGTGGGCCCTTGTTGGCCAGCTCCATGGAGATGTGCTCCAGCTCCGACTGCGTCAGGCTCAGGGTGGAGAAGTTCTCGTCCACCATGGTCCAGTCCCCGTCCACCATGGAGCTGGTCTCAGTCAGGTCTGTGGCTGAACCGATGCTGCACTCGTCCACTGGAGTGAGAGAGGAGGAGAGAGGCACACCACAACCAATTACTCAAGAGCTCCAGCAGAACTCTCTACATAACAGGGCTCTGACAGAACTGCATGTAAACCAAGAGACCCTGAGGCTTACATAAGCAAAGCTGTAAGAAGATAAACTCTCTAAACACTAAACAGGCCCCATTTTCAAACAGGACTAATTCACCAACACCAGGAATCCACTCCAATCCACCCAACTGCAACCACGGTGTCCTAAATGCTTTCAGCAGTATGCTCAGGACACAGAGCACACACATCGACACATGGGCCATATCCTGTTACATTAAGCTTGTGATCCCTGGTTATAAATGTCACAGTTAATTAACAGATGCTGCGACAGAATGGGATTCTGGGAGGGAAGTGACGCCGCTCCTCACTGGAGCTCCTGCTACAGAGGAGGATGAACAATTGGCTGTAAAATGCAATCAGGAGTTCTCAAACTCCTGGGGCCTCCCTGTGACTGCTGGTTCAACCACAATTGCAATCCCTGAATTATAACAAGCTGTTCATTTTCCTTAATTCGGTGCTTCTTTACATTCAGAGGGATTATTTAGCCTCTTAAACATGATTACGTCAGAAATAGCTATGCAGGTCATGAAGAAGTCCGATAGTCACATTGTCCCAAATGATTACATAAAGAGGATTAAAAGAAGTTTTAACTGACCAACTTAAAGACTGAGGTGAATCAATGGGCTACTAATAAAGTATAGACAAATGGCCACGGAAATGATAATGATCCAAACCTCCATTATGTGAATAAGCTTAAGGAAAAATTGATTAAAGAACACTATAAAAATATTTTAATTACTGGAAAAGTCTTTAATTTTATCCATTTATTTCCTCTTTATGTTTGTAAAAGAGCACAATAACTGATCAATTGATTGATTGAGGGTGCAGACAAACCCTTGTTGATGAGGGGTGAAAGGAAGGCCTCCTGAGGCTGTGGCTCGTCAGAGGAGGCCATGTCCATCTCCTTCTGCTCCACCCCCAGGCCGTCCAGCCAGCTGTGGCTGTTGGGGGGGCCGTGGGGGGGCGCGGTGTCCATGTCGCTGTTCAGGAGGCTGTCCGCAGACTGGGACTTCAGCAGCCGTGTACCCAGCACTGAGAACACAGAGAACGCCATTACACCGGGGTGGGGGGACGAACCAGCCACACAGGTCCCAGTCACAATGGAACACGCTGTACTAGCATTCCATATCAACCACGGCCACTCAGACAGCACAGCAGATTAGATGATCGTTTGGCTGGATGTAGAGCATACACTGCTCACGCACTTACTTGTTGTGTGAAGTCCTCTCTCTGAAAGCTACATAAAGCTAAGGGACTTCATATCTGCATGTGTGCTTGTGCCTAGTATTTGTGAAGATGATAATATTCTGTGGAGTACTGCCTGAATAGCTACTTTGTCAGTGTTATTCGAGTACTAATAAAAACCAGATGAGTGGTAACTGTTAATTGTAAATGGTTAATTGTTTTGTAATTCCTCACTATTAGGCTGACGATCTCCTCACCTGCACGGTAACGCCCGTTCTTATAGGGGGAGCTGATCTGCATGGAGCACGCGGGGATGACGGGGAACGGCCACAGGAAGTCCTGGTGCAGCCTCTTGAGGGCGGAGACGAAGTTGTCGACGCGAGCCGCGCGCGTGCGCTCCTTGCACAGCCAGCCAATCAGCTCGAAGCCCAGCTGGGCGGAGAAGCAGCCCAGGTCCTTGAGCCGCACCTCCTCCAGCAGGCGGCGGGCGTGGCGCCACAGCATCATGTCGATGTACATGTTCTCCGCGCAGTCGCTGTCCCTGCTCCACCTGTCAGAGCTGCAGGGCACAGAGAGGGGGCTCAGAAGACAACAGCAGCCTTACTGTCACCACCTTTCATTTAGCGGAGCCGTCACTGAGGAAACCAGGACAAAATGCCCAGCTTTTCCCTCAGTGACATTCTACTGTGCAGTGGCTGATGTGCCTCACATTACACAACTAGATAAAAGGCACGACGCAATGACATTGAATTACACAACATCTAATGTCACTCTGTGAACTATGTACAAATCCCACTCACGGAGTATGAATGGGATTTCTTCATCGTGACACTGAATGTTGTGTAATTCAATGTCACTGTGTTGTTGTGTAATACAATGTCACTTCAGTCGCTGGACCACAGAGGTAGTGAATCTCAAGTTAGAAGATTGGAGCACTGAAAAACCTTCCAGCCTCAGGCATAAGGCAGTATTTGGGTCTCTTTATATTTGCTTATATAAGTTCCATATGTGGCTTGGAGCAGCTGAGGGTGCTAAGTGCAGGATGGGCCTGCTCTCTCCTCCTCAGTACCTCTTTGCAGAGGGGCCGGTAGGCATGCTCAGGGTCTTCTGCAGGTTGAACTTCCCGGGGATCAGACTGTCTGCCGACTGGGACAGACTGATGCTACGGTGCCGGAAGAACTCGAAACCCCCCGTCGAGCTCGGTTCCTGAGTCCAAGAGAGACAAACCTCAGCTCTGGCCTCTCTCTACTCACAAATCACAAACAACTTATAAACTACTGATGAAAAACAAGCGAAAGAAGCATCTTGGAAAAGGTCCAATAAAAACTACATAATGAGTTTTAAGTTTTTCCACTTAAAGAAAAGGTAAAAATTTCCTAGCCTTTGATTAGTAATTTTCTGATATTATGTCTAATATTAGAAAGAAAAACTCCTTGGCAACCCTATACAATCTATGTCTATCCAACATCACTGTGAATGATTTTTTCATGCCTATGGCAATCTGGCTGAGACACATGTCCGTTCCCTCATTTTAGAAGTTATTTAATTCAGTTCACTGAAAACCCAGGAATGGCATGAAAAGCACAGTTCAGTGGTAAAGTACCTGAGTAGTTGGTGTAAGGGGCGGTGTCTCTGACTCTCCTGAGCCTATGGCCTTTAGAAACCTGATCATGTGACGACACAGATCCCACTTCCCCTGCTCCAGGGCAGTGTTGAAGAGCAGTGTGGCGTGCTGTCGGCTAACAGCCGGGACCTCCATGTTCTGGGATTTAAACACAGCCATATCAGCCACAGTCCACCAGTTAGGACAATCTAAAACGTTATTTAATTTCTGCTGAGTAAACACGTGAACACAGACTAATGGGTAATATTATCACTGTTCACAAAAGAGAAAATACTGAATGTTCTAATAGTGTTTAGTGTATTACAATCACGGAATTGTGTTCTGCTGATTGTATATTTTCTTTATGGATGTCCTGGGGGAGAATAACTCTTTAGCGCCACCTCTTGGAGAATTTAAAAATGTGAACCGCTGTGATTTTGGTTTAACACTGGGCCCAGTATCAGCATTCTGGCCATAAAGAGGAGGCACACTGGAATACTGATGGTACGGTATGTGCAAAGGGTCTCCATATTATTAGAGTGGACGGCAGAAAAACACGCACAAGGGTACAGATGAATGCTGAGTGAGTTAAACTGCTCATAAATAATTTAACTGAATACTGAATTTAGCATGTCAAATTGCTCGGGAATAACTTGTTACCAGTAATGCGGTTTAACATAAGCACTTAAATATTGGAAGGCATATTTAGAAACAAATATGCTGCAGCATATTTAGAGCTTTATAAGACATACTGTCATGTAGCAGACAGGATTCTGGGCACTATTAAAGTTTGTAACATTCCTGAAAAAAAAAATTTCCAATGAAAGATGTGACCATCCTCGCTTTACAGTCTAGCAGTTGTGAGCATGTCTGTTAAACTGCAGCGATTGGTCGAACGCACCTGCAGGATGATGAGATAGGAGGCGGCCGTGTCCAGGTCCTGGGCCATCAGGCACTCCTCAAACAGGTCCTTGGGGTTGCCCACGGCGGCGAACAGGTAGTTCCAGAGCGCGTACTCGGTCTTGCGGGCGCAGTGCACGATGGTCTGGAGGAAGAGGGGGAACTCGGTGATGAACTTGGCCACGGTGGGCAGCAGCGGGTCGGGGATGGGCTCCCGGGAGGTGGCCTCCTCCTCCAGCACCACGTGCACCATCAGCTCCAGCACGTGGGGGAAGTAGGGCAGGCCGGCGCAGGACTGCGCCAGGAGCAGCGCCTGCTC